>NC_143014.1:139245054-139262554 GCF_055824585.1 Amblyomma mixtum | reverse complement strand
CGAAGTTCTGAAGACCCTCTACATCTTCGACATAGGTTGTCGAGATTACGTCTTAGCGTAGCCACGAAAGAAGCGCTATCTTGGCATGCAATCATTTCTGCTAAATATAACATCTCTTAGTGTGAGCTGTCGCCGGCTATCGCGTACAGATGTCTGCGGGCTCTGAAAGGAGCCCTAATAAAGTTGGGGTATGACTGCGATGTTAAAGGACGCCGCTTCCCGAATATCCGCCAGCAAGAATTTTTTTTTTCATGCGCTTCGTAGAAGCTGAGTTGTCTGTCGTCAAAATTTGAATGGCCGCACTGCCGGGGGCGGAGCTTCCTGACCCGCCGATTATTGACGCCGCTTATTGGGCGCAACCATGATAGCTGCCTGACATCTGAAAGAATCTTCCAATAGCCATCTCTGAATCGGTATACGCCGGAGCCATGCGACGGAGAAACTTTCACGCGTAGTTGTGGGTTCTCTGCGGCGCGTAGAAGTGCATTATTTGGCTCATGTGTTGATGACAACACAATGCGTGTGATTGAGCGAGTTGATGTGCTCTCCTCAGAAGGTGTTTCAGAGCCCCTTTGAGCGTTAGAAGAGCGCTGTGGAAGTTTTTTATCCCGTAATTTATAAATGAAGAAACTGTGCGTGTGCAGGATGACCGAAAGGGGACTATTGTAATGCCAACGGCGCGTTTGTTTGTCCCTTTTGTTTACCCCACTTCACACACCGCTTCTTTGTTTCTAATTAAGCGTTACGCTGCGTCGTGCATTTGCTCCAAGGCTAGCCGACCAATTCATGAAGCAAAGTAGCCTTGTAATCTTCGCGCTTGTTTCAGCAGGTAATTTTCCTCATGGTCTCCACCAGTGCTACGCTGCGATGCACACAAGTGCCACTCGTGCCACTTTTGTGTTTCTTATACAAGCTACCAACGGCGACTCCGAATCGTTCCAAGAGACCAGTTCGCGTTGGAAAGGCTTTCCCGCCTCGGGACAAGCTTTTTCTTTGTCATTTTTCTGCATTTCTGTTGTCAACAGCACTGCCTCTAACACTGCGCTTTTGTTTTGGTATTCTGAGAACCCACCCGAGAAAAAGGCGCAAAATTACAATTCTAGGATGCATTCATAAAAAATTTTTTCACGATACTTTCGGTTCCAGACAGCCGCTCAATCACGGTAATAAAAGATACGCCGCAATGGTGCCAGGCAGTCGTGGTTCTATCGCGCTGGCTAAAAGGTTTGCAAATGCGACCACATTCTTTAATGACTGCCCCATGCCTTCAACGTTCCCCTGCACGGTACGGAATAAACATTGTGCTCGTTCTGCCATGCGACGACGGGAATTTTCTCTTTTTTCCTCTTTCTTGATGCCCTTCGGCACGACAAAAGATCCTAGTTTTTAATAATGAAGTGCTTGTTTCTGTCAAGGCGCAACATCGTTTCAAGTTTTGTCCTCAGGCAGCATTTGTGTTCAGGTCCCCGTGCGCGTTATGACCGCAGCTGGCGGTAATTACCGATCCGTGCTGCCTGCTGGTCTCGGAGAAATCGCCCGCATACATTAAGCGTTAGTGGTCGTATACCTCTTACTGCCACGAAACCTGAAGATATCGCAAAGGAAAATCTGTGCAAGCGGGTGAAGTACCTCATAACGATATGCAGTGGGATGAGGTGAAGGCTGAATAAAAGAGTACGAAGACGCCTTGCAGCATCTAATCGATTTTCGTATCTCACAGTGATGATGGCACTGAAGGTTAAGCGTGGCATTGCGATTATCAGAAAATGACAGAAAGACTTTCAGTGAATTTTCCCACAAGATAAGTTAAAGAAAAACGTATGTCAGGCTTCAATAATTTGCAGGTAGAATGGGGAGGAGAACGGTGGCAATAAGTCCATTACTCCCCTGGAATGATGCCTTCGGGCGCTGCGGATAATTAAGAAAAAATGAATCAATGAAAATTAAAAACTCATCACCAGGTACGCGTACTTCAAGACGCTCCTGGTCAGGAACAAAGCAGTTATTCGCAATGAGCCAAGCATCCACCTAGCCTTTCTTGCCAAAGGTGGTGTGCAGCTGAAGTCGCTTTCCGCCATGTTTCTTCTTGCCTATGGCAGTTACCCATGGGCAAACGCGAGCACTTTAAATTTCGCGAACTCATTACGTGAAAGCTCGAAAGCGCATTTCTTTATTACTGCCTTCTGAACTACCCCTTTCAGACCGTTATTATGGAAGTCATCGAGCTCATGCAATCTCATTATAATATACCAGGTGCTTCAGGCAAGTACACCACTAATTTTTAGAAATAGGACTTTGAGGTAAAGAGACGTCTTTTTCAGCGCTGTAATACCAGTGTTGGCGGACGCCAGAAAAGAGGCGAATCATGTGAGCTATTAAAGTGATTGACTGAATTCTAATTATTAACTTTTTAACTGTTACAGATAGGCGCCTGGTTGCAATTTGAGATTTGTTGCTGGTCATTAAAGTGACAGCCTTGTCGGTTAATAGAATTTCGAAAACACGATTACCCTTGCCGCAGTGCCTCAACAATTTTGTAATTTTGTCCACTCCTCGTGCAAATCAAAAACTGAACTTCCGCGGTGCACGCACAGCTATCGTGTAGCGACGCCCATCAAAATGCGTCACTCCGTGGCGCATTCAGTGCACATCTTTGTCACTATAAAATGCCTATAAAGTGCCATGAAGTCCATAATAAAAATACACTGAAACATTTTTCTATAATTCATTTGCACAGGTAATGCACTTGGTGGAACGATAAACAAATTAATGAAGGCACCCACAGTTTGATCACGCGGGTCGTACTTTGTTGACCGCCCATGAATCCCATGAGGTGAGTCCTAACTACTGATAACTCATTGAAACTGGAGGCGTTGAATCTGATACCTTAATACCATTAGTTAAATCTTCTGAGGGCCGTCACTGGAGCTCGGCGAGATCTCGAGTTTCTCCAAACTCGTGGCATCCTGCCTAGCGCCCCTGGACGATTTTTTTTTCACCTGCTAAATTCCTGAGAAGTTGTATAGCTATACATTGTAACGGTAAACCTGCGCTGGGATAGATGCTAATGAGTAATTGCTTCCTAATTGAAGTCTTCTTCACCGTGTTAGCTTCCCTAAATACACTGGACCACCTTGCAACAACCACTAGACTTCCAGGGAGTTTTATAACCACGACTAACGAACCTGCGTAGCTTAGTCTGGAAGCGCGAACTTGAACGACGGGTGTGAGTGACACAAAGCGTACTGACAAACGATTCGACAGGGGTCTTGTCTCCAACCATTCGAAGACAAGTTCCCTTGTCGACTTGTCGAAACGTGGCTGCGCTGACTTCGGCTTCCCTCTTTCTTTGTTCTAGTCTGCGCTTCGAAGGACCACCTTCCCATCTGCTTGTCGTTACTCTGGAAGTGGGTCTTAAAGCAAAGATAAGTAAAATAGCTCTCCTCTATTGCGTCTCACAATACAGGGGAACGATGCTTCACCAAGCGATAAAAGCAAGCATAACGGCTTCATAACCTGCAGAAGAACAACGAAAGAGTGGATACTTCGATTCGACTAGGCATCACGAGAGGTAGAAAAATGACTGCCCATGCACTTGTCTTTCAATGCTTACATTAACACTTAAGCTCCATGACTGCTCATTCGGGTTTATTTTTTAGTATTTCTGGGATTATTGTGCGTGCGAGCCTGAGTGCAATTCGGATAAAATGCTCCTCATGTATATTTTTTTTGTCACGACGTATTGCGAAAACAAGACAGCAGGTGAGTGCTTGTGTCATTAAAACATTGCCTGAAGCTGTGTATGCGAGTTAACTTCCAAAACAGAATCTTTGTGGCACCGGAGGAATTTTCGGCGGTGTCAAAATTTGCAACCCACAGAATGAGGACACGTCGTGAAGACTTGCCACTTTCCGTTAGTGTTTCTGAATATTGGTTGCCACGTATAGCGTAGTCTGATTATACTCGCTGCGTGCATATTTTATTGCATTCACATAAGTATTTAATGTCAAAGGCTTTTTTTTTTTTTTTGGCTAGAATGAGTTCTTGACCGCTGTGCACTTCCAGAGACCGTAGCTGGCTGGGATTAAAAATACGTGCAGAGAAAACACCGGCGGGGCATGCGCACAGTACTATAGCCGCACCCCACAATTAAACAATTCTTCTGCTACCGCGAGAAAGGCAGATATAACGAGTGCAATACTGAACTATAATTGCGCTTGCAGGAGCCAGCAGGTTTGTCTGTTTCCTTCCCTTTTAAATCTCTCCCATTTCTTCCTTCGCAAATTAAAGAGACAGAGGGAGGGGTTCGGGGAAGAAAATAGCATGTCTGTACAGCTGTCTTGAGTGGCGCATTGCAGATTTGTTTCGGAAAAGCATGACTCGTCACAACAGTGCCAATACATTACAGAGGTTCAGTATAGAGCGATCCGCAATCCACTAACTTGATCCGCTTCCACGAGGACGCCTATATGCCTGTCTTTGAGCAGTGACAACAGGTAGATATGAATTTTTTCGACTTTTCGAAAGCATTCGACCGCGTTTCGCACACAAAACTAGTCAAGAAATTAGAATGCATACTTGGTATCAGCCCCATTGTTAACTGGATTAAGGACTACCTATCTGGTCTCTCCCAATACGTTGTGATTAACCACCAGCCCTCCTCATTAGAACGTGTAACATCAGGAGTACCTCACGGCTACGTCTTAGCTCCAGTTTTATTCCCGATCTTTATCAACGATCTGCCCACCTATGTCAATGTTAATATTAAACTCTTTGCTGATCACTGTATAATTTACAGTGAAATTAACACACTAGATGACCACATGGCCCTAAACCTCGCTGCAGAAGCCGTATCTAGGTGGTGTAAAGACTCGCAGATGGCCCTTAACAATAATAAGTCCGCTCTTCTCCCAATAACCAGAAAAAAACACCAGTCGTCTTACACTTACGTTGTTAACAACGCCCACCTCACTCGAGTTAACAGGTATAAATACCTCGGTGTAATAATATCCCATGAACTCAGATAGGATTCACATGTCACCTATGTCACATCAGCTTCCATCAAAAGACTCCTGTTCCTCAGAAGACGTTTTCAACAAGCTCCTCCTCCAACAAAACTGATTGCATACAATGCTTTCGTACGATCGGTACTTGAATACGCGAACGTTGCATGGTTTCCGCATACTAAATATCTCTCTGTGTGTGTGTGTGTGTGTGCGCGTGTGTGTGTGTGTGTGTGTGTGTGTGTGTGTGTGCGTGTGCGTGTGCGTGCGTGCGTGCGTGCGTGCGTGCGTGTGTGTGTGTGTGTGTGTGTGTGTGTGTGTGCGTGCGTGCGTGCGTGCGTGTGTGTGTGTGTGTGTGTGATTTACTTGCAGATAACACAATAGCAGAGAGAGATAAGATAGGGGCGGTGTTCCTCCTTGCTTGGCAGTCGTTTTTTTTTTTTTTTTGCTGGTTGAGTGCGCATGGCTTTGCCTGCCATGCCTCTGATAATTGATCCCATTTGGTATATAAGAAGCTGGTGCCTCAGAAATAAAAACTAGTTGGAAGTTTGCGCTCTGTCTTGTCCTCGCGCCTCTTGCGTTTTCTCCGTCAATCCCTTTGCGCAGTTTTATTCCTTTAATTGCTAAATATCTCATAGGAAATTTAGAAGCTATCAAAAGAAAGGCAGTAAGATTTATGTTTAACAAATACAGGCCTATACTGACTCGCCCACCGAACTACTCAAGAAAGCCGGTATTTTCACTGGAAAATAAAGGTAAACTTGCACGACTAAAATTACTTTACCAGTTACTCCACAATCAACTTAACCTTGGTAAAACCTGGTACCTGATGGCCCCAGAGGCAAGACCTACACGTCACAGACATTCAGAGACATTAAAAGAGCATATATTTCGTACTGACTGCCTGAAATATTCCTTTTTCCTACTTACAATAAGAGAATGGAACACCCTTGACCACTCCATTACCAGCAGCACATCACTAGATATCGTCACTCAATTGGTAGAAAATTATCTTCACTCGTAAACAAACTTCAATTCTGTGTCTTTGTTGGCATGCAGCTTCTTTTTTATTGCCTTACCATTTTCTTACCAGTGCTTGTGTGTTTCTAATCTCCCATACATCCCACGTATTGAATATGTTATCTTGTCCTCAACTAACTGTACATTCCGACGATCCTATTGCTGTACCCCATGACTTTTATGTACTCAACCTTAATTAAGTGCGCCACTGCAGTCGCTTTATATTGCCCTTCAATGCTTTTTCTTGTTCACTCTTTGTGTCAATAATTCATTGACGTTGTTGTAGTGTATACTTTGATGTGCCTTATTCCGAACGCACTTCCTGTTAAAATCCCCAGTGGATTGACAATATCTCTGAATAAATAAATATGCAATAGTAGGCCTGCGTCCCTCAAGCCCATCTGCGCATGCGCATCTACACCTGAAGGAACCGATTCGTGGTAGCGGATCGCGTATCGCACTATGCTGAATCTCTCTACTATCGTAGTCAAATGTAGCGCGAACAGAGAAGTGAAAATGTTTTAGTTGGAAGACACCATTTGATTGCATGGTTCGCCTTCGTATGTAGAGTACGACGACCGCTCTTCGTAAATGAGACTGAATTAGGTTTCCATTCCTTCTTCAGTTAATATTTTGCACCTTTTCGAACGCGTTTCATTAGCCACCTATTCTATGCAGAAAAATCTCAAGTTTGAGGCACGTCGGCCAGGAAACCTGGACGTCATTTGTGTTGTGTTTTGTTTTTGATGTCTAATGTTCTGTCAGGAAGCACTTCTCTGTGCTCACGCGCTCAATTGCTTGTCGTCCACAGACTTTTAACTCATCCAACAAAGCATTATTCCAATAATATTTCTCTCTTTTTTTATACATTGCTCTATTGAATTTGTACACGTGCTGCTTGGTGTCAATGCTTTCTCAATGCAATATTTTGCTTGCATTTTGTAGCATGGCAAACATGCACGCCTATTATTTCCTATCTATTTAACTCTGTCAAAATTTAACTTCCAGGAGTCCCCCAGATTTTCTTTGTGGCACATCTCCGCGCGTAAGGCGCACTTTAATCGGTTTCTGCTTCTCAAAGCCACACCTGTACTACGAGGCACGCCATATTAAAGGACTGCGGATTAATTTCGACCATCTGGAGTGCCTCCGCATTTGCTAAAAACACAGTACGCAAGTGCTCTCGCATCTCACCTGCATCAAAACGCGACTATCGCGGTTGGAAATCAAATTAGCAACGTCGAGCTCAAAAGCAGAGCACCGCATTAAAAGAGTCACCGCGGCGTGCACGTGAGTAAATAGAAATCGATTACAGCGGAGCACTTTACCCTTCGAAATTATCCAGAAAACTTCGAATAACGCTAGCATCATCGTCTAAGTAGTTAAATAAATGTTCGCTTCCTGTATACAGATCAAGGATTCTTGCAATCAAAGATGCTTCGTGGGTACTACGATTAAAAGTGCTTGATCCGCAAGGCCCCGGTTAGTAGCATGGTCCCAGATTCATCTCAAGAGCTGCCGCGGTGGCTCAGTGGTTATGGCCCTCGGCGGCTGACCCGAACGACGCGGGTTCGATTCCAGCTGCGGCGGTCGAATTTCGATGGAGGCGAAGTGGTAGAGGCCTGTGTACTGTGCGACGTCAGGGCGCGTTAAAGAACCCCAGGTGGTCGAAATTATCCGGAGCCCTTCACTACGGCGTCTCTCGTAGCCTGAGTCGCTGTGGGACGTTAAACCCCCGTAAACTAGTTTCATCTCAAGAGCGATCCAACAAGCACACTGTCCAGCTTAAGCGGGTAAGGAATAAGCCTTGCTTGCGAAGGATGTGTCGATTAGTGCTGCGACTCAGCACCTTAATATCCCGATTCTGTGAAACGGTGGCTATGACATCAGTCGTCCCGCAAAACCAATTCTGCTTCTGTTATTGACTTTATTACGTAATCACATCCCACATCCAGCTAGCAAACCATTTGCTATTCTATTTCTGACAGAAATTCTGTCTGGAACTCTTATTCCTGTCTGGCCATACCGTACTGTTTAGTAATGTTTTCGCCATGGCAATTAGATTCTAATGAAAACGAAATGTAAAAACACTCCTCTGCTGAAATTTGGGTGTGTGCTAATGAAACCCAGCTGGTTGAACTTAATCCAGAGCCTTCAACTATGGCAGGCTCCGTAGCCCACACTAAATTTATTTATTTAACAATACTCTCGGCTTCTATCTTAAATCCAAGCAGGAGTAGGCAAACGAACACGAGCCAAACCACTAATACGAAGAATAGCAAAAATAACAAAGAAATAACACATTCATGTATTTCGAATTTGCAATCAGTTGCTCTACATCATTACTCTGAACAACACGCCGAGATTACCTATTCTACTAAGAAACAGTATTTGAAAATACAAGATTATTTAAATTCATCGGTTAAGCACGGCTTTGGGACCTTAAAATTCGGTCAAGCGATTGAATGGGCAGTCATCGTACGTGTACATCTGTCCCCTTCTTACTTTCCATTGAATGGTGCTGTAATGATGCTTGGTATTTAGGATGTTATTTGAGCAATGCATAGCATCATAGTTTCTAACAAATATTTTTTTTTTTGACATTGTGAGATCAAATTTAAATGTCAGGAAAAAGGGTATCTTTTGATCTGAGTCATCGCTGTACATTCTTGTGGGCAGCTTCATGATATCTAGGCGCCTGCGCTGTTGGCAAGTCGTGCGGCAACAACCAGGAAGACCCATTTAGACGGTGCTCATTAGCGATACCCTTTTCTTGGTTCAGCGTAAGTCATTCGCAGCAGAAATTTTTCAGTCAGAAAAGCTCAGACGGGTGTTTAAAAGAGCGGTCTCTTAAGATTCTGGCGTTCGTCTGCATAAATATCGCTTTTTTTTTTTCAAGAACAATATTGAGAAATATAATCAACAACCGACAAAATAATCAAAACAAACGTTGCAGTTTGCTCGCATTCGCCGAGAAATATCCGTGCTGTGTTGAAAGAGTCCGGGCGAGATTTTAGTTTTTCCTGAATAAAATCGCAAATATTTCCTGCTCAAAGAAATGTCGAGCCTTCTTGCTGGCAACGCCTCAAATGTCTCGGTGCGTGTGGACCCACAAAATCCGCCGAATAGAAGTAAGCGTGGGTAGCATCGGTTGGCGTGGAGCATTCGTTTCCAGTTCGCAAGCTGGCTTTGTAGACCAGGAGTCACGTAGTCTTCAGTCCTGAAATAATGACATGACTGTAATTGAGCGCCACTGCGTTTATACCTCTGCAGTGGGTTATTTGACGACCAATGTTCAAAACGTACCTTATTTACTTTTACCTTTCTAATGACAGCATTTTTTTTTATAAACCACTAGGCAGGCATACAGTGGGTCTCGAACTGCAGTTGGGAGTTTATCAAGCTTTTAATTGACATTTTCATGTTTTGTTCGGTTGATGTAGCACTCCAAGCAAGAAAGTTTAGCCAAGTAATACAGGCTACGGCCGTTCAGCCTGCAATTATCTCAGCTTAAGAAACAGGCTGGCCAAACATAACGACCGACTTTACTGCAGATTACATGCACCCAATATTGCGAGGGTGTAAAATCACTACAAGAAAATAAACATACCAACGTTTAGACATTCAAGACTGCACCACTTGAGGTCTAAAAACCAGCTTCTGAGCTTAATACTAACGCTCGACATCCCTAAACATTAGTGAAAAAGGGCTCCTTATTGCGGTTAGCTCCCTTATAGCGACAAAAATTGACGGTTCAGTTTTCTCAACGTTGCTATGGCTCAGATTGTTTCCTGCAAATGTTAGTTGCATTCTAGAGAAATATATTGCCCCTACTTTTGGTTTTTTGTTGCCTTAACTGAGGCTTCAAACGTCCTGTTTTGACGCCTAAAAAGCAACTTACTTTTTATTCCTCAAGATCCAGTCCATAGCGAATGTTCTCTTTTTAACGAGACGTCTATTTCATTCAGTGTTCGTCACGCAACGACACACTAGACCCGCGACAGACGAAAATTTCTTTGCTCGGGAAATTTTATCAGCCTCGCATTGAGAAATATTAACATATAACGTAGTTTTCCATGTTTCGTGTCGCGCGCCACCGAGTTTCAGGAGACAAAAAAAAAATTTGCTTCCGTGAATAGTTAAACCAGTGTTGACGATTACTCCACCCGAACAAATTGTAATGACTTGATAACTCGTTATACTAGCAACAAGGCAGCAGCGGCGCTCCTGCCTGGTTTAACCCTCGCAAAGGCTTCTGGGACTGTGAGAGTTTCCAGCTCTCACGGCGGCTCTGCCGCAGACACACAAAGAGAGGAACGGACCATTTTCAGGGAAAATTCGGCTAACCGCAGGAGCCGCGCCAACTAAATAAGCACTCATTTCCTGTGGCGATGTCAAATTAAGCTCCTCACTGTTTACGAAACAAGCGCGTCGAATAAAGAAAACATGCCAGCATTCTGACAGAGTTGTTTTACCCAATTAAACGCGTTAACCCGCTGGCGTGTAAAAACAACGCGCGCAGTTCAGCCAACACGGCCGAGCCCGTGCCAGCCTGTTTGCGGAAGAGCGATGCACTCGCTTCGCGGAGAAGGAACGCCCGTTGCCGCATTCTGCTTTCGCAGAGTTAACTTAAAATTAACACCAAGATGGATGGCATCCCGCGCCAGTAAATTTTTCACTTTGCTCGTGCCAAGACTTGCGTAACTTTTATCTCGTGCTGCTAGAGTGGCAATACGGCTTCTGTGTGAGTAAACAAGCGAGAAAATATAACCTGACCGTCTTTTTGACATCCAGGAAATGCCTTCGAAATTTCTGCCGTATGGAGGGTCTCCGGAAGCTTAGTAAGGAAAAAATGGGCATTGAATTTAATGAGTGAAGGACCTTACACCGGTCCTGCCCTGCGAAACGCCGAATCCACCCTGAGAATGCACCGCCGAGCCGGATGGCCTCGCATTACAAGGAGTTTAGGCGAACACAACCGACCACCTACCCCCGACCGTCCGTATCTACAGATGCGCTTTACAAGGAAGCGCAGTACAAGAACAAGTGAGCGCTATCGTCATTATAGTGTGAAATCTGGTCACCTCTCGCGTGACCAACAAAGTGATAAGGCTATTTGAGTCGGTCAGATTGAACTATGGGACAGGACACACTGCTCCCATGTTCTGCTGAAAATATTCAACGCCGCATGCTAGAGGCTTTGAACAAAGAACATGAAAAAACAAACATTTCAGAGCTTTGCGGCACTATATGCCGTATTTCGGACGCCCGTCAATAGAGTGTTAAGGGCATTAACACCCCTATGAATGCTTTTTTTACTTTGCAGAAAGCAAAATATCTTGTTCGCAGGATTAGGCTCGCTGCAAACAGCGAATGGATATCTTTCGCTTGAACGAATTTTCTTATTCTAAATTTGATTTCTGGCTCATTGAGGATCCCCTTCGCGGCAGCCGTGTTTTGATGGAGGCGATACGCAAGGTGCCCGTATGCTGTGCAATGTCAGTGCACGTAAGTGCTCTAAATTTATGCGGAACCCTCCACTGCTCCGTCCCTCAGCCCATATTGCTTTGAGACGTTAAACCCCATACACCGGTACCGAAGAGTTCTAAAGAAAACGTAGTATTTATTTTTTAGTCTTTTTGTCACTCGGGAAACGAACGATTACCTGATTTTAGCATTCCTGCGCAACAGAGATTCCTCACATAGATGTTCTTACAGTATGCCGAAGCCATTTCTACGAAGTGAGAGAAAACAGCGCATTCCGCTTTTAAACATAAACGCACATTCAAAAGGCCCCTTCCTTGTATGTACTGACTACACAACGTAGCTAGTCTTCCGAGAAGAGCCATGTTTGTTTTCTGTTATGTTGTATGGAGAGTACCTTTCACGACATGCATGTTGAGTGTAAGACATGTACGAAGATACTGCAGGCAGTACGCTGTGTAATTCTGAAGAGACAGTGTTTGTTGGCCTTTCCTCCCTAATACGTATATTGGTGAATCACCTCTATTCTGTACATTCCTCTTTATGACGACGCTTTCGCGTTACCCAAAAGAAACCGGACTAAATTTTTTGGTCGGCAAAGCTTCTGTGGTACCGCCTTTTGCCACTAGGAGCGCATAGAACGAACATTCCAGAGTCAGTAAGCCGAGTGCCGTCGTTGAAGGAGGTCAGACTAGTTTAGGCAGAGTTTTAGAGTGACGACTGTTTTGTGTGAATGTCGTTTTTGCAATGGCTGATTTTCGTGAACAGCGTGCGCCGGTGAAATTCTGATTTTTGCTCGGAAAAAGTTGAATGGAAACTCTTGAAATATTAAGAAAGACGTACAAGGACGATGATATGGGGACAACTCAAGTGTTCCTGAATCGAATCCTGAATCAAAGCAACAATCATGCCAATGGAAAACTTCGAATTCACCTCGCCTAAAGAAAGCTCGTCAGGTGAAACCAAACCTCAAAACAATGCTGATTTGTTTTTTCGACGTGAGAAGAGTCGTCCATCGAGAATTTGTTCCGCAGAGTCAGACAGTTAGCAAGGCTTTCTACTTGGATGTTTTGAAAAGATTGGGCAACAGTGTGCGGTGGAAGCGGCCAGATTTGTGCCGGTCGGGTGAGTGGTTTTTCCATTGTGGCAATGCCTCTGCTCACACAGCCCTGTCTCTACGACAATTTTGGACCAAAAATGGCATAACCCCTATTCCTCAACCCTCATACTCTCCCGACCTTGCCCCGGGCTACTTTCTTTGTTTCCTAGAATGAAAAAATAGGTGAATGGAAAGCGTTTCGCTGATGTTGCTGAGGTGAAGAAAAAAACGACGGAGGCACTGTCAAGCATCACAAAAGATGAATTTAAACATTGTTTTGAAAAATGGAATGAAAGATTCGACAAGCGTATCATTGCAAGTGGGGAATACTTTGAAGGAGATTGAAGGTCTGTGCTTAAAATGTGAAAAAACAAGTTCAAACAAAAATAAGACCGGTTTCTTTTCCTCGTATCTTTCGCTTGAACGAATTTTCTTATTCTAATTATGATTTCTGACTCATTGAGGAACCCCTTCGCGGCAGCCGTGTTTTGATGGAGGCGATACGCAAGGTGCCCGTATGCTGTGCAATGTGAGTGCACGTTAAAGAACTCCAGGTGCTCTAAATTTATGCGGAACCCTCCACTACTCTGTCCCTCACCCCATATTGCTTTGAGACGTTAAACCCCATACACCGGTACCAAAGAGCTCTAAAGAAAGGAAACATCCCCAGCAAAGTGCCCCGCCTATCTGGTATCAAGACTGCAATACGTAGCATTTATTTTTTAGTCTTTTTGTCACTCGGGAAACGAACGATTTCTTGATTTTAGCGTTCCTGCGCAACAGAGATTCCTCACATAGATGTTCTTACAGTATGCCGAAGCCATTTCTACGAAGTGAGAGAAAACAGCGCATTCCGCTTTTAAACATAAACACAGATTCAAAAGGCTCCTTCCCTGTATGTACTGTCTACACAACGTAGCTGGTCTTCCGAGGAGAACCATGTGCAAAAGTTTATTTTCTGTTATGTTGTATGTAGAGTACCTGTCACGACATGCATGTTGAGTGTTAGACATGAACGAAGATAATCCGGGCAGTACGCTGTGTAATTCTGAAAAGACAGTGTTTGTTGCCCTTTCCTCCCTAATATGTATATTGATGAATTGCCCCTGTTCTGTACATTCCTCTTTATGACGACGCTTTCGTGTTATATGGTGTAGGTATTAACATTAAATAATGCAAGGAGGTCCTGCTAACGTAGACAATTGATTCATCCTGTAGCAAACGTGATGAACCGCTACCAAATAACAACGTAATTTATTTCCATATGCGTGGCAAACTATACACTCGTATCTGCTTCCTCGACGATTGTACATTGTGGCCCACTGATAGGCACAAGAATCTAGGCATGCGTCTTTGACTGAGGAACTTCAGAGTTCAGTCCTCGCTGCTCGCCCCCACGTATCTGACATAGCTGGCTTACAAGAAACTCGTGCTACTAAAGCTGGAATACGCGGCAACCAGATAGAACCTCATATCAAAAAAATCTCACTGATAAGCACACCGAGATCGTGCTGGTAGGCACACCAAAACTGCTCCTAACCCGCCACGGTGGCCCACTGGCCACGGTGCTTGGCTGCTGGGCAACACGCGACAGGTTCAATCCCGGCTACTGCGGGCGCATTTCGTCGACAGCGAAATACAAAAACGCCTTGTGCCCAGGTTTTAGACCATGTCAAAGAGCCCCAGAAGGACTAAATTCATCGAAAACCCTCTAAATATATACGGCCTACCTCGTAGCCCTCATGGTCGCTCTGTAACGTAAAAATTGTCATTCAGCAGCGACACGGTCTAGCAATTTGTCTGGGGGTCCAGGGACCTCTGGTTGGTTTATGGCTTATGTGGGTTTAACGTCCCAAAGCAACTCAGGCTATGAGGGATGCTGTAGTGAAAGGCTCCGAAAATTTTGACCACCTGGGGTTCTTTGACGTGCACTGACATCGCACAGTTCACGGGCCTCTGGAATTTCGCCTCCATCGAAATTCGACCGCCGCGGCGGGGATCGAACCCGCGTCTTTCGGGCCAGCCGCCAAGCGCCATAACCACTGCGCCACCATGGCAGCGTCCGCTGGGATCTCTGTTTTTATGCAAATAAAAAGTTATTCGAAATAAATAAATTCTGTGGCACCAAGCAGTCCTCCTCTAACACTTAGCGCCGTAATTTACCGAGTATACTCTATTGCAGAACTTATTATTGTTATTAGTGATTCTTTATTAATAAAATAGCAATGGAAGAAAAAGATGTCACATTAGTTTGCAGAAATGCACGAATGTGTTAGGTGCTTAGTTTGAATGAGTATTGTGCTTCTTTGCGTACGCATCGCACTCTCGCATTTTTTATTTTATTTACAAATTCAGTAGTCTTTCGCAACCTATTCATATTAATATCTTACCCACTCTTAAAACATGCGCTGTCCCCGCATTATCCCATTTTGTTCTTTCTCTTTAAAAGTAGTGAACGCGCATAATTTTTGCGTTCAAATATGAAACCCTGTCTGCGGCACTGCGTTGGTTTTTCTCGACGTTGTGGAAGCAGAAATTTTGCGGAAGCAGAAACGTGAGGCTTATCAAATGCGGTTGGCGGTGCGGTTATCAAAGTAGAGGTTCGAGCATGGCCGTGCACGTTCCTGTTGATCTCAAGTGGCAACCGTCACACATTATGTTCTCAATTCTTTTTTTTATTATTTTTATTTCGTCGTACTCTCTCGCTCGCGATGAAACAGTGCCTCCCATGGGTAATTCAACCTTCAGATCACGAGTGTGATGCAACATGTTACTTCTGACGCGACGAGAAAATCACTTTGTCAGCATCAGAATGTTTTGAAAGTTTTCCGTTACGTGTATAGGAGAATATGATTTGTCCCCAGTACTTGTTGTAACAGGTGGTAATATCTTAAATTGTGAATTGTGGAGTTTAACGTCCCGAAGCGACACATGGGGTATGAGGGACGCCGTAGTGAAGGGCTGCGAATGGATTTCGGCCATCTGGTATTTTCTAACGTGCGCTGACATCGCAGAGCTCATGGGTGTGTTTGTATTTCCCCTCCATAGAGATGGTACCGCCCAAGCCGGGATTCGATCCCGCTACCTTGGGATCAGTAGCCGATTGCCGAAGCCAGCGAACCACCGCGGCGGGTTTGCTGTTGTGAGCTGCGCAATGGGTAACGTATAAATAACAGAGGAGGTCACCTAATTTGAACCCGACGGCCGCTGTGCTTTGCGCCGGCCCAGATGAATGATGTTTGTAAGCAGCGGTGACAGCTGCGAGTAATTTCGGAGCCGCCAACATCCGGCCTTGGCGCCTGCAGAGGTGTTCTGGGACTGCCGCAGGCTGCTCGTCGTGCGCACTGCAAAAACAACACGTTCGACTTCGGCATCGTGGAAAATTGTCTGTCGACGTCATCACCTAACAGATAAAGAGAGCGGGACCAAAAGTGCGCGGGAAAAGTCAGCACACAATCGGTCGAAATGTCAAAACCGACACGAGTCGGCGTCAACGCTCTTTAATGTGACCATATTTTTTTCGGTTGTTGCATTGGTTAAGGGACCACTGCGACAACGGGTCAGTAGATTGCATGAAGGCGATGCATGCCACTAATCACATACAGGAATTTTCGCTAAAATGAGCGTGGCCGTGTTAATTACGTGCCGTGTTAATTACGTGCCGTGTTAATTACGTGCGAGTCCATTTCCTGCGCATTCCACCAAAACTGAGTCCGGCCACCTAATATGGGCAAGCACAGGTTGGGGTACTGGATGAAATGAGATAATTAAAATTGCTGGGGGCACTCAATAAACTTGAGTGCGAGTAATGCGAAAACATTCCAATTCCATTCCAATTCCAATGCAATTGCATTCGAATTCTATTCCAGTATATTATGGTTTGGTTTGGTTTATGGGGTTTGACGTCCCAAAGCGTCTAAGGCTATGAGATCAGCAGGATGCGTTGTTGGGCAAGTTGGTTCATATTGCTTTAGAAAGATGGGATGCGCACAAGCGACAATCACAAGAAAGAAGACGGGACAGGCGCAAACTAGCAACTGAAGTTTATTCAAGCCCTATCTGCCTTGATGCCCTTTGTTGCCAGTGCTGACATGCTTATGTATAAATGTCGATTTCTTGAATAAACCTCAGTTGCTAGTCTGCGCCCGTCCCGTCTTCTTTCTTGTGATTGTCTCATGTACGCATCCCATCTTTCTAAAGCAAGGCTATGAGAGACGCCTTAGTCGTTTTGGGACGTTAAACCCCATAAACCAAACCAAACCAGAATATACTCCACCGAATATATTCCAGTATATTCTAGTTTTATTCTATTCTTTCGTAGCTGGTGCAGTTGTAAGTACTAGTACTTTCTATTAGTGGTTAACATTTCGTATTTTCCCGCCTTGGTGACGCCACCCCGTTTCGACCAATTGCGAGCTTTTTAACGTCACCACTTTTAGGGCGATGCCGGATTTTTGTGCCGGTGAGCCATCTAATGTTTTCGCATTAAAAAGAATGCAATGGCTCCAGTGTTTCGCAAATGTCCATTTCTTTCGAGGAAGCTTCTTATTTTCTGACGTTCTTGGCGGCGAAGGCATAATGGTGTGGCGTACGTATACCTTAAGTTTGTTATTTATGTCGTGTAATATAAACGAATGCCTGTTGTTTCTTTAAACATATCGGGGCATTTAAATCATGCTATATAATAAAACTCTCTAAAGCACTCATAAAAGACACAGTAATACTCGATTAATTAAAAAAGTTCAAAACCGAAGCGCCAGTGCAGCGCAGCGAAGAAGCGCAGTTGTGCTTCAGCGTAGCTGTGTGTGTCTCCTCTGCAAACGCTGCGATTCCACGATGTCTCACAAGAACCAACTAGCCCAGCAACATACCCTTCATGGGGTAGCACGATTAG
>NC_143014.1:136365054-136477554 GCF_055824585.1 Amblyomma mixtum | reverse complement strand
CACTGCAGCAGCGCCTGTTCGCTGAGAAGGACCTCACATTCAGCAAAGCTTACGACATCGCCGTTCGAGCGGAGAGCGCCGGTCACCAGCAGAGAGGGATTCGCCGGAACACCGAGCCGGTACACCAGACAAGCAACCAGGTGCGCAAGCCTTCTGTTGTTGTAAAATCGGTCAAAAAGGCACAACGCTGCTGGCGGTGTGACGACCAACACAACCCCCAGGGATGTCGATTCCAGTCAGCCACGTGTAATTTTTGCCACAAGCGAGGGCATATCGAAAGAGCATGCATTACGAAACGGAGACTTGCCAAGATAAAGTCACCTTCCCAGCCTAATCACAGCGTCAACGCCTCAGAGAATACGCCGCTATCTGATCTCCATGGAACAACATCAGCAACACCATCTGTGTTGTACGACCTGAACACCATGAATCTCGGCACGCGACCGAAGATTTTTACAGAAGTAAGCGTACATCACCAGCTGATTAAGTTCGAGGTGGACTCCGGCGCAGCCTGTACTCTGATCAGTGAGGACACGTTCCGAACTTCATGGCCATCTGACGCACCCGCCCTGCAACAAGACGACACGCACCTGCGAACGTGGTCAGGACAGAATCTGCCACTATTGGGCTCTGCCAACGTGCAGGTTAACTACAACGGCCAGACCCATACGCTACCTCTGCTTGTTGTGAAGGGCACAGGATCAAGCCTTCTAGGGAGAAATTGGTTTTCTCCACTAGGCGTGATGATATGCGGCATACACCAGACGCCGAGCCAGAACATGGTTGAGCAACTGCAAGAGAAATACGAAAGAGTATTCTCGGAAGAGATTCCAGGAAACGAAGGGCCCCCGGTCACACTGGAGTTGTTGGACAACGCGCAACCCAAATTTCTGAAGGCCAGGCCGGTGCCGTTTGCTCTCCGAGATTCAGTTGAAAAAGAGTTGGACAAACTGGAGCAGCAAGGTGTCATCGAGCCGACGCAGCATTCAGAATGGGCCACACCACTTGTCGTAGTTCGCAAGAAGAACGGAACCATACGCCTCTGCGGAGACTACCGGAGCACCGTCAATCTTGCGACTAAAGCGTCCTCTTACCCGCTACCGACACCTGAAGAAGTATTCAGTGTACTACGTGGCGCAAGAGTCTTCAGCACATTGGACCTCACCCAGGCGTATCAGCAGCTGAAGGTGAGCGAGTCAACTGCTGAATTATTGGCAATTAACACACTGAAAGGCTTGTACAAAGTCAAGCGACTGTCTTTTGGCGTAGCTGCAGCCCCGGCCATATTTCAAAAATTCATGGAGACAGTGCTTCAGGGCATCCCAGGAGTTTGTGTCTACCTTGACGATGTCATCATCAGTGGCACTTCCACTGAAGGGCATGCAGTGCGCCTAGAGCTCGTTCTCGAAAGGCTAGCAAACGCTAATTTGTGCATAAGCAAATCGAAGTGCTGTTTTGCGGTGCCAGAGGTGCAATTTCTGGGACACCGAATTGATGCGGAAGGCATTCACCCTACCGAGGACAAAGTGCGAGCGATCACAGAAGCACGAGCTCCAACAAACAAGCAGGAGCTACAGGCTTTTCTCGGACTCTTGACGTTCTACGACCGGTTCTTGGAACAAAGAGCTACCGTGGCCAACGACTTATACCAACTCCTTCGGAAAGATGTGACATGGACATGGTCGCCACGCCATCAGCAGTCATTCGATGCCCTGAAAGACCTGATTCGAAGATGTACAGTCCTCCGCCACTACGACGAAAGGAAGCCTCTGCTTTTGGCTTGCGACGCATCACCGTACGGAGTCGGCGCGGTTCTATCGCAGACTGACGAGCAAGGAAGGGAAGCTCCCATCGCCTTCGCCTCACGTACGTTGTCGCAAGCAGAACGCAACTACGCGCAACTTGACAAAGAAGGGCTAGCCATCGTCTACGCGGCGACACATTTTCACCAGTACATTGCCGGCCGGAAGGTGACCTTTATAACCGATCACCGACCGCTATTGGGCATTCTGGGACCACAAAGGCCTATGCCACCAACTTTGTCTCCGCGAATGACACGTTGGTGCATCAAACTCTCAGCGTACGACTACGCTCTGGTCTACCGCAATGGGAGTAAACATCAAAACGCCGATGCGCTAAGCCGTCTGCCACTAGACGCAACTGTTGACGAACCATTTCCACCAGGAGACGTTCTGATGTTCGAAGCACTGCCAGAACCTCCGCTTACAGCAGGCACAGTTGCAGCATCTACGCAGAAGTGCGCAGCTCTCCGGCTAGTTTACACAGCTGTTCAACAAGGCAACGTGCATAAACTCAAAGGGGACAACTTCGACGCTTACCGCAGGCGAGCTACAGAGTTGAGCACCCATCGCGGCTGCATCATATTTGGGTCCCGAGTTGTGATGCCGAGAGAACTACGCGCACAAGCTATGTCTCTCATCCACGCCGGACATCGGGGCATCGTTGCAATGAAAAAGTGTGCCAGAAGCTACATGTGGTGGCCTGGCATTGACAACGACATCGAAACAGTGGTGCGAGAATGCAAGCCTTGCCAGAGCAGCCGGAGCGCCCCGCCGAAAGCTCCTGTCCCAGAATGGGAAAAGCCAGACACACCATGGCACACACTGCACATTGATTTTGCAGGACCAATTGAGGGCTGCACTTTCCTTGTGGTCGTAGATGCCTACACAAAGTGGCTTGAGATAAGGCAAATGGGACAGACGACTTCGGCAGCAGTCATTGACAACCTCCGATCACTATTTGCAACGTTCGGCCTGCCGCGCAAGGTAGTGTCGGACAACGGAACACCGTTTGTGTCTGCGGAGATCCTCAAGTTTTATCGCGACAACGGGATCTCATCAGTTACATCGGCCCCCTACCACCCAGCGACAAACGGACAAGCCGAGCGCTACGTAGCCGAGCTAAAACGCGCCCTTGAAAGAGATCAGACAGGCTCGCTGCAGCGCCGCCTTGCGCGCTTTCTCTTCAAGCAGCACACGACGGTTCAGAGCACAACAGGCGAGACCCCCTCGAAAATGATGTTCGAGCGTGAAATGCGAACCCAGCTCACAGCCATCCTCCCCGAGCCAAAGGCAGAGACGTTCCGGGAAGAAAAAGCAATTCCGCGCTGCGGCACGCTTAATGAGGGGCAGCGCGTCCTCGCCCGACAGTTTCTGAAAAAGCCACGCTGGGAGGAAGCTACAATTGTCAGACGCATAGGCCCGCGCTCTTGGCTCGTCAACATACATGGCACAGTAGCACGCCGACATCTCAACCAGCTGCGTAGATTTACGACGCCGTCTGAGAGCTGTCCGCCAGCGGAGAGAACACGTGCACCATCTTCCCACATAGCCTGGCACCTCTTCCCGGAAGAAGAGACTTCGCCCAGGACAGACCTAGGAGACACAGCGAACAACAGCCAGCCTACAAGTGTTTCTCCCCCGAGCGCACAAAGCCAGCGCGCCTCCACGCGTGAGCGCCGACCCCCTGCACGATACCAGGCAACTTTCTAAGGGGGAAGGAAGTGTTGTGTCCCCTTATTGCTTTTGTGTGTGTGCGCCCCCGCATCCTCCTCCTAACGACCACTCGCATCCTCCTCCTAACGACCACTCGCATCCTCCTCCTAACGACCACTTGCCCCTCGTCGCACGCTGTCGCCAGATGCCCCCCCATGGTGCGCCCCCGCACCCTCCTCCTGTTCTGGGAAGCCACTCCCTCCCGTGGACGCTTCTCCGCTCCCTCCTTTCTTCGGGCGGCCAGTTCGGCTCCTGCCTCGGTCGACGCTGGTCGCACCCTCATCGGCTTTAAATAAACGAAGTCTTAAAGTACCGTGTGCGTCTTTCGCTGCATTCAACACAGCGACCGGACACGACATATATATATATATATATATATATATATATATATATATATATATATATATATATATTTATTACAACACCTTCAGGGCCCCAGTGGGGCGTTACAGAAGGGAGTGGATAAAAAGTAAAAACAATGCAGCAAAATGAAAACAAAAAGTAAACGGAAAATGTAATGTTATACAGCAAGGAATGAAAAAACGTAAGCTTGAACAAAATACAAATCAGATTACATAAGAAAACAGCCTAGTCAAACACAGTTTTCCGCGGCATTTTTAAATAAACAGTTGTCAGAGATGTCGGCAACCAAGGTGGGCAGGTGGTTCCAATCGCTCGCCGTCTTTGGTATAAATGAGTTAAAATATGCATTGTTTCGGCAGTATGGAATGCGTACCTTGTGGCGATGATCCGTGCGAGGTGATATGAACGATGGTTCAGATAGAAGATCCCGTTTTAGCTGATGATTGTGGTAGTAAATCTTGTGAAAAGTTAGTATTCGCGCGAGTTTTCTACGAAGGGAAAGGCTAGGAAGGTTCAAAGTATTTTTTTATTTTTTTATTTATTTAAAATACCTTACAGGCCCCATAGGGGCATTGTGTAAGGGGGGTTACAGAGTAAGCAGCAAAACATGAAACAGGAACTGTAGTAATGAAAGGCCACAAAGGTACACTTAAGGAAATAACATGAGTAAAACTTAACGTAAGGTATTAATACTAGAAAGTAAAAAAAGGAAAAAAAAGAAAAACGCAAAAAACACAAAAAATGACCATATCAGGGAGTACAATTCGTGAAGTGATATTCAGGGAAAAAGACGCAAAAAGAAATAATATATACAAGGCATACAAGTGAACACACGACGCAGCATAAAATAGCAATTCACAAGAGCGAGGTAGCAATGAAAAAAGAAAATCACAAGAAGTTCAAAGCAGATTGCCAAGTGTAAGAGACAAGATAAAGTGATTTGTAAGTGCTATTGTGAAAAATGCTCGTGTAGGAGATGACGAAATTTTTCTTGATCTGACTCGGAAGCAATGTGATCAGGCAGATTGTTCCACAAGCGAATGGCGGTAGGGAGTGCGGAAAAGTTAAAAGCATGTGTCGTACCGTACATGCGCGCAAAACTTAAGTGGTTATTTAATCGACGAGACGTGTTCGAGGCGGTCTGGGTATGAAGTGTGGATTGTGTGGCATTATAAACATATTTGTGAAACAAGGATAACAGAGCGATATAACGGCGAAGAACTAAAGGCTGTATGGAATGATCGAGTTTCATTTGCGTTACGCTGGAGTGATGGCTATAATTACGTGAAATGAAACGGGCAGCTCGGTTCTGGACTGATTCAAGCATGTCGGTTAAGTATGTAGGATGTGGGGACCAAATGGATGATGCATATTCGAGCTGTGGACGAACAAATGTCTGATAGGCCAATTTTCGGATGTTGGAAGGTGAATTACCCAGATTACGACGTAGGTAACCTAATGTCCTTGAAGCTTTTGCGCAAACGGCTGCAATATGGTCTGTCCAGGAGAGGTTTTCGGTTAGTTGAACACCCAAATACTTATACGATACTGTATGTAACAATTCTTTATTATTGACGTTGTATAAAAAATGTGAGTTATCACGCTTACGACTAAAAGAAATTACCTGACATTTTGACACATTTAAAGCCATTAACCAGGTGTTACACCAACTATGAATTAGGCTAAGGTCATTTTGAAGGGCCAGGTGGTCGTCAGTACTGTTAATTGATCTGTAAATAATGCAGTCATCAGCGAAAATACGTAAGCGAGAAGAAACATTAAGTGGCAAATCATTTATGTAAATTAGGAAGATTAAAGGGCCCAAAACGCTGCCCTGAGGCACACCAGAAGTAACGTAAGTAGGAGACGAAGCAATATTATTAACTACTGTGAACTGTTGACGATTCGAAAGAAAATTTCGAAGCCATGTTAGGGTGAAGGAGTCAAATCGAAGTGCAGTTAATTTAGCAATAAGGCGACAATGAGCTACACGATCAAAGGCTTTGGAAAAGTCAAGGAAAATGCAATCGGTCTGCTGGTTATTATTCATGTTAAGGTGCAGGTCAGTCGTGAATTCGAGTAACTGTGTCTCACATGATAATCCTTTCCTGAAACCATGTTGATGGCGAAAAAAGAAATTATTGGACTCGAGGTGATTATAAATATGAGAAGCAATTATATGTTCCAGCATCTTGCAGCAAATGCAGGTCAATGAAATTGGACGGTAATTTTCCGGGGAGTGTTTATTCCCAGTTTTAAATATGGGTATGATTTTTGCCATTTTCCAGTCATTAGGCAGCTGTCCCGATGACAAAGACTGCTTGAATATATGGTACAGAATGTTACTGGATATAGAAATGGTATTTTTTAATATCTTGGAACTAATATTGTCAATACCAGATGAAGTAGAAATCTTCAAATTATTAATAAGACATGCAATTCCCTCCACCGAGATTTCAATATTGTAGTTACACTAGCAGTGCGGGAAAAGTTAGACAAAATGAATCTGGCGCTACGATTCTGTACTGACTCTAACTGATTAGTAAGAGTTTCAAGTCCCGGGTCCCACACAGAGCACGCATATTCTAATTTAGATCTAACTAAGGTTTTATAAAGTAGCAGTTTTAAAGAAGATGGAGCCATGGAAAAATTACGACGCAAGTAGCCAAGCATGCGGTTAGCATTGTTAACAATATAATCAACATGTGCCTGCCATGAAAGGTTAGAAGTTATATGAACCCCTAAATATTTATATGTGGTAACTTGCTCAAGGAGAGAACCTGAAATATTGTAGGGAATAAGATTTTCGTTAGCAGACCGGTGTGAAATACGCATGACCTTACACTTGTTAGTATTCAGTCTCATGAGCCAAACATTACACCAACTAGATACCTTATTTAGGTCACTTTGAAGTAAGGATGAGTCTGAAGCGGATTTGATTACTCGATAAATAACGCAATCATCTGCGAAAAGCCTGATTGTGGAGTTAATAGAAATTGGAAGATCGTTAATGTATATTAGAAACAATAGCGACCCAAGCACGGAACCTTGAGGCACACCGGAGGTAACAGAGCATGGTGAAGAATCAGCGTTATTTGCAGTGACGAATTGAGTTCTGTTACGCAAAAAACTCTCGATCCATGAAAGAATGTTTGGGTCGATATTTAGTTTACCGAGCTTAAAACAAAGTAGTTGGTGATTAACAAGATCAAATGCTTTCTGAAAATCTAAAAATACACAGTCAATGAAAAATCCCTTGTCTAATGCATCAAATAAATCATGGGTGAAGGAAATGAGTTGCGTTTCGCAAGAAAATGATTGACGAAAGCCATGCTGATGAGGGAAAAAAAACGAATGATTTTCTAGAAATTTAACCAGATTAGAATAAATGACATGTTCAAACAGTTTACACGGGACACTCGTTAATGATATCGGTCTGTAATTAAGAGCACAATGAGCATCACCAGACTTGAATATTGGTACCACCTTACCCACCTTCCAGTCCCCGGGTAGCTGTCCTGAATTCAAAGATTGCGAAAAGAGTGCACACAAGTAAATGGAAGAACAAACACTTGTATTCTTTAAAAATTTAGAATTTATGTCGTCGATTCCCGAAGACGAAGAAATTTTGAGATTATTAATTAGACTTTCTATACCAAGACTGTCAAACACAATTGGGTCCATTAATGGATTCTGCACAGGCTGAAAAGAGGGCAGAGAAACAGATGATTGCTGTAAAAAAGTATTACAGAAGGCATCGTTTAGCACTTGAGGGCACTCTGATGAAGGAATGGCTGCGCCGCTTCTATCGTTCAGAGCTATTGCTTTATGCTTGGGACCAGAAATGATGTTCCAAAATTTTTTGGCATTATCAATCAACAAAAACGGAAGCGTACTCTGGAAAAAAACCTGCTTGGCGTTTCTTAAGGCTTTTCGATACTAAGATGTGATGGCACGATACACATCCCAGTGATCAGGGCAACCGGTGGTTTTCGCTCTACGATAAACTCGTTTTTTTTACTTAAAAGGCGTTTTAATGCGGCAGTGAACCACGGGGAACGTTGCTTGCCTGATATGACGCGTAAAGGTATGTGTTTTTGGACGAAAAATGAACTTTTTCTTTAAAAAGGCGCCAGTTCGTTTCCACAGTACGGTTATAAAAGTTTGTCATGCACTCACCTAAGAAGATTTCGAGTTCTGCGTTAATCGACGGAAAATTTGCCTTTGAATAATCTCTGATATATTTGGGACTGGGTCGCACACGTGTGTTAGTATCTTTAAGGTCAAACTGGATGAAGGAGTGGTCACTGAGGCCTGGTAGAAATGCCAATGAATGAACGAGCTCAGGAAGCGTAGTTTGAACAAGATCAAGGATGTTAGCGCTAGTAGTGGTGGTACGGGTTGGCTGGGTAATCAGCTGAGAAAAAAAGTCAGTGCACAGATTTATGAAGCCAATCGTGTCAGGTGACGAATCCAGAGTGGAAGGGAACGCACCAGACCAAATTATTTTTGGCATGTTGAAATCGCCAAGTAAAAAGATTGGCGAAGAAGGAACCTAACTAAAATGCGACTGAGCACATCATGAAGTTCACTACAGAAAGACGGTGGAGCATTTGGAGGGCGATAGCATGCGCAGAAGATTACGTCTCGATGATTAATGCGTATAGAGGCGCATACAATTTCTAGTGAAGAAACAAGTGACACGTGTGAAGAATGCAGATGATCAGCGACCGCTATCAGAACACCGCCTCCTATTCTGTCTCCACGGTCACATCGATAAGTAATGAAATCCTTTTCGCAGTTTAGTATTTCATCATTAGAAATCTTTGAATTCAGCCAGGTTTCGGTGAGGACCAGAATGTCTGCATCGTACGTGTCGATGAGAGTACACAGATCATCACGCTTGTTTACAACACTACGAATATTAGAGAACAAAACACATATGTCATTTGAAAGCTCATGACCACGAGCAGGTAGCTACGCGGTAGAAAGATCGGCAGGCAAGGCACTACTATCAGGGCTGCGTGGGGATGCTTGGTTATTGATATGATATTCACAGATGCTATCTGATGCCGAAATGTAGATGTAACACTTATTCTTTATGAACAGTTTGTTCTGACGAATAGCGTACTTCTCTCCACTTGCTTGTCCAAAGTCAAAAAGTTTTTTACGTGCGTTGCGAGTTGACAAGCAGAAATCTTCCGTAACCTTTATCCCAGCATTTTTCATTTTGCTTCGGTCATTAAACACGGCTTCTCGGATCTTAAAAGAAGCTTTTCACGCACGAGCTTTTCAGATTCATCCCAAGTTTCGTTTTGCGTGTCAGGGAGGCCGTGAAAAAGTAGGTTATCGCGTCGTGACCTGTCTTCGAGGTCATCGAGTCGTTTATGAAACGCCTCTGCTTCATTCTGTACAGCCTCAGACACTTCCTGGGTAATGTCAAAGGCGCTGGGGGCTTGCGAGGCGGCTACTTTTTCTTCGACGGCAACAAGCCTATCGTTCATACTGGCCATCTGACGCTCAAGCTTTGTTTGTGTTTGCCGAACTTCGTTGAGCTGGGAGAGTATTTCGCCATGGTTCTTGTCAATTTTTTCGTTTAAAGATTTTAACAGAGTGACTACGTCATCGTTGGACTGGCTAGAATCTTTTTTAGGGGGCCCTGGGTTCTGTTCAATGTCGCCACCTAAGAGCAATAATTTCAGCACACGTACACATTCGCAGACAATGCACATGAATACGCTTATATATATATATATATATATATATATATGGGTTCGGATCCCACCGGCGGCATTTGGTTGTTTTTTCTTCTGCTTTTCTAATCAATTATCTTTAAGCGATGACATATTCAGTAATATTCTAAATTGATCAACACCAAAAAATAAATAAATTAATTAAAAAAAATCCCCTGTGCCCCTTGGTTTCTGTGGCTGTTGGCTTCTGTCATATTTACAACGAGCCCCTCATTCCCCTTCCTTGTTTGCTTAATTGCTTAGCGAGGGCCTCGATTCTGGCAGCCTTGATGCCATAGGAAGCATAAGAGGGTTCTCACACAGCTTCCACCCTCTCCGTTCGATGACGTTCTACGTCACACCTGCGGTAAATCAGGAAATTCTACGTCCGCCGCTTATGAACGTGGGTGGCGCTGATGAACACTCTCCATGTTAGGTTACTTGTAAACATAAATACCCCCGAAAGCAGAAGGTTTGACAGCCGTCGCCGTAGCTCAGAGGTAGAGCACCGGACGCGTAATTCGGAGGTCGTGGGTTCGGATCCCACCGGCGGCATGTGGTTGTTTTTTCTTCTGCTTTTCTAATCAATTATCTTTAAGCGATGACATATTCAGTAATATTCTAAATTTATCAACACCACAAAATAAATAAATTAATTTTAAAAAAAATCCCCTGTGCCCCTTGGTTTCTGTGGCTGTTGGCTTCTGTCATGTATATATATATATATATATATATATATATATATATATATATATAAGGAAAGGGGAATGAGGGGCTCGTTATAAATATGAGAGAAGCCAACAGCCACAGAAACCAAGGGACACAGGGGATTTTTTATTTATTTATTTAGTTTGTGCTGCCGTTTATTTAGAATATTACTGAATATGGTATCGCTTAAAGCTAATTAACTTGAAAAGCAGAAGAACAAACAACCACATGCCGCCGGTGGGATCCGAACCCACGACCTCCGAATTACGCGTCCGGTGCTCTACCGCTGAGCTACGGCGACGGCTGTCAAATCTTCTGCTTTCGGGGCTATTTATGTTTACAAATAACCTAACCTTGAGAGTGTCCATCAGCGCCACCCCACGTTCTTAGCGGCGGACGTAGCACGTCCTGAGTACCACTGATGTGACGTAGAAGGGTGGAAGCTGTGTGAGAACCCTCTTATGCTTCCTATGGCGTCAAGGCTGCCAGAACCGAGGCCCTCGCTAAGCAATTAAGCAAACAAGGGAAGGGGAATGAGGGGCTCGTTATAAATATGAGAGAAGCCAACAGCCACAGAAACCAAGGGACAGAGGCGATTTTTTTTTAATTTATTATATATATATATATATATATATATATATATATATATATATATATATATATATATATATATATATATATAAAACCAGAATGGGAGAGGAGGGGCCGTTTCGATCATTCATCGGTTTCACTGCATGTATATTATACTCGCGCGTGAAACCGACGCACTGCAGCCAAGGAACGCCGTTGTTGCTCTAATAAGGAACTTCGCTGTGTAGTCATGACGAACAGCTCATCACTGATTTTTCCTAAGAGAGACGTACAGCATGTTTCATAGGCGACGCATCGGTTATGGTTACTTTGACAGCTCGGGCAGAGCTGCACCCGAGGCAACAACCACGTCAGGGCGCCTGTTGAGGAGAAAAAAAAAAAACTCGAAGTATTTCAGCCAAGACTAGTGTCTACCCCTCTGCAGATTGATGACGCGGCGGGGTTTCCACTCCATCCGCTCCGCCAACAAGATCAATCTTCGCCTGCAGGGACCATGCAGGGGAATGCCGTTCGCCTCCTGAGGGGCGACGTAGCGACCTCCAGCCTGCGAAACTCCGCGCCCGGGAAGCACAGTCGATGAAACTCTCAAAACGACTCTTTTCTACTTTCCTCACTTGTCTAGGCCTGTTTCATGCTTTCCCCTATCCCTCTCTTTTCCCTCCTCTGCGGTGGCAAAGGCCGCCGTTCTCATACTCGTAGACTCCGTTTCTGCTCTCTTGCGCAATGACGGTAGCAGACGTCGCTCGCGTGGCTCGATCGCTACTCGGTGCTTGAAACGTTTGTGGCAGAGTGAATGTATTCCAGCGGATTGTATCGGCTGTCTTTTTTGATGGCCTTTATACTTCTTTTTCGCTTCTTCGTTGGCACCACGCCCCGATAATCGCGCTACTCCCGTCACTAATCAGCACTCGTTGCTTTCGATGAGCGATCGGGCTATAAGTAATTACATGAAATGACGGTCAGTGCGGTGTAACAGATGGAGTGTGCGTCGGGTGGCTCGAAACGATCCTGTCTTTTAACCGGCCGATACAAAGGTTGATCAACATCACAAGTACAGCGCTACAACAATGACGTGCGCCATTTTGCTGCAATCTTCAATCGGCTTTCAGTGCGGGTTTCCATCCCGTAAGAACACTTTTTCCATGCTGCAAGTCGGTTGATTGGGGAAATCAGTGCGCACTGCACCACTGCAGGAAATTGCTGAGATGGCGGTGAGGAAAACGCGGATTTTTTACACTGTTCTCCAAAATGTTGGTTGGTTGGTTTATGGGGTTTAACGTCCAAAAGCGACTAAGGCTATGAGAGACGCCGTAGTGGAGGGCTCCGGAAATTTCGGCCACCTGGGGTTCTTTAACGTGCACTGACATCGCACAGTACACGGGCCTCTAGAATTTCGCCTCCAAAGAAATTCAACCGCCGCGGCCGGGATCGAACCCGCGTCTTTCGGGTCAGCAGCCGAGTACCATAACCACTGAGCCACCGCGGTGGCTGTTCTCCAAAATGTATTAGGATTAACCGTACGTTGAGAGCACGTCACAAAAATGGAACAAACTGTGCACTTCGACGCCTCTAACACGCTTTCCACCTGCAGCAAAAATCGGGTTCCGCGACACCTTGATTCCACCTAATGCGACCGACTGTACCGACATATATCCGGGTGTTTCAGGGAAGCCCGCCACTTATTTTTTAAAATAGGGTTCTTGAGGTAAAGAGGAGCTTTTTGCAACATAGAAATACCAATGTTGGCGGACGTCAAAAAAATAGGTGAATCGTGTTCACTAGCAAAGTAATTAACTAAATTATAACAGCTCACTCTTTAAACAATTACGGATAGGCGCCTGATTGCAATCAGCGACTTGTGGCCGGTCGTTAGTAATACACATATCAGTTTTTAAAATTTCGATAACGCAATCACCTTCGCCGCTGCACTTAGCAAAATTTGGCCATTTCTCGCGTCATTCGAAAACCGCTCGTCTGCGGGGAGCGCAAAGCGACGTCTATCAAAACTTGACACTCTGTTAGGTGTTTTTAGCATACCGGAGACGTACTACCGGAGACGTATACCAGTTTTACGTACGGGAGATGCGCATGCGCAGTGGCAAGCGTGCAGCCGGGTAGGAACATTGCGCGTGCGCAACAGGCGTACGTAAAACCGGTATGCGTATCCGGTAGTACGTCTTCGGTATGCTAAATCTGCTTAACGTCTATTCTCTACTCAGTCCGCGGTGCGGGGTTCACGCTCCTCGCCACTTCGCTGCTCCACTGCTGGCGGAGTAGAGAGTGTGACGTAGTCAATTACTTTAGTAATAAACACGATTTGCCTGTTTTTTGTTTTTTTTTTTACGTCCGCCAACACTGGTATTTCTATGCCGCAGAAAGCTTCTGTTTACCTCAAAAAAACCTCTTTTTTATTTTCTCAAACAAGAATGACGGACCTGATTCGAGATATGAGAATTTTTGCACTGTATCTCCAGAAGCTTCTTTCTCATCGTTCCGAATCTGCTGACGCCATAGTCCGTGCATGACAGCTAAACGAGAAGTTCTTTGAAAGAGACACAAACTATATCTGAAAGGCGCGCGGTCAAGTTCGCGGCATCGCCCACTGACTTTATCCAGACACCAAACCTAATTCAATTATCGAATAACAGCGACGTTTGCGAGATCTTTTTTTTGACTCCTTAGGGTGTGAACCTAAACTCGATTTTTGTAGTGCGGTGACATCGGAAGCGAGGCTGCCAGTCTGCATCTGTTGGACGTCAGCGAATAACTTGGCGAATGCTGTTCGATAATCAAGCTGGATAGTTTCCCTGCGTGCAGCATTGATGAGCACGTGCGGCTTTTCATACGAGATGCATAAGTATAGTATAGTCGAATTCCTTTTCATCGCCGCACCGCCATTCTTTTGTCCGTGGCAGGATCGACCAATGCGGGTGGAGGTAAGTGTGGGATGGCATCGAATAAAGAGGACTGCTGTACAACACAGACTAGGAATTTCTTTCTCTTTTTCGTGAAGTTTAAATGGTTCTCAAACCGAGACCCGTGGTTTGAATTTGGCAGCGGCACCTTAGCTGCATTCAGCAAGGAAAACGTAACAACAAAACAAGATCAGCAACTGGTTTAAAAACTCACAAATAATATCCACAGTACTATACACGTTTTCAAACGGGCGTGATAAGAAATCTTGTATCTAGTGTAGCTCCATCTTTGCGCGCTTGGTCTGAAGGTGCGTTAAATACAAGGAACAGGAAAAATTAGGGACCAAATTCGAAAAAAACTTTCGCTCTTCACTTCATTTTGCAGCCAACGGGTGCAGACGTCTAGCGCCTTTTAGGCTATCAGAAGAGGCGAACTCGTTGCTTGTGAAAAGCTACGCAAATTCGGCCGCAGTTCTCTGCGCACATTCAAGGAGGAAACCTCTTCACCTTCCCTTTCATTAGATTACTTTCTCTCCTTCTCTCAAAGAGGAAAGCGCAACTTGCGGTTTCAAACGGTTGTCGCCAATAGCAACATGGATGTCAGATCGAGGCTTCATTAACGTTGTGCCTTCGGTTCTGTATAATATACATATAACGGCAACATAAATCTTACTTGTGGTGAACACGTTTAATTTAAAACGCGCCTTATAGCATGGCGTACGGCTCATACTTCAACTTTTTCCTTTGTGATTGAATGCTTTTCAGGACAATAAATTTACGTATAAGCTCATTTGCCGAAGTTGGTGTTCATGTATACCCCGTCGTATGGTTGTCCCTGTTACGAAATTTCGGAGAGCAATGCCTACAGTATACCGTGCAATATGCATATATCTATAACCGCGTGAAACTGCGATCATGCCGAGGCTTAATAAAGAAACTGCAGAATTAATTTTAGGCGCCCAAATGAGCCTTTACAGGTCACTAGTTATACTTTATCAGGTTCACCTACAAAACTAACACACTCCTCGGGCAGCCGCTCGTGCAAACACTGTCCAACTTAAATGTTTTTTTAACACAGCGTTGCTGACGAAGGCTCGTTACAAGTTGATTTACCGTTGTTGAATTTCTACTTTCGTACCGCGCTACATCAAAATTTTTAAAAAGTAGTCTGTAAAGAGTGGGAAAGGAAAATCTTTGCAAGAAGGCAGCCCCGTGCAACGCACCCTGCCACGAACACACACACTCTGCTGAAGTCTGCCCTGATTTGCGCTCTTCTTGACTCTGTCTAATTGGCCGGGCTAATTAAATCCTTCCCCTGCTCTCTTTCACCTTTCCACGTGCCCTTCAGTTTCTCTCCTCTCTTCGCATCTTTCTTGCCCCGTTTTTTCGGCAACTGCTCCGGCGCAAGGCTTTAAATCAGGCGCCTCCGTTTCCCGCGCCTTTCGAAGAAGCGCCCGACGTTATAACGACGTTATGAATAAAGAACGCGCCGCGCATATAGTCCTTGTGGGCGGCTTCTTTCGCGCATTTTCCCTCTCTGTCTCCCTTCTGCGTTCCTTTTCTCGCGGGCGGCGCGTTCCCACGTCACGCGTGTCGCCATTTTTGTCGAGGAGCCTGTCGTCTATGAAGATGTATCGCCGCTGCGCGTCGCGCGGCCACAAGTGACGACTTTGATCGAACGGCCGCGGCCGAGCCTCTTCGCGCGCGCAGATGCCTCGCCCAGTGTTTCTTTGCGGCCGGCGGGCATTTGCGCGCCGCTCTTTTTACCCAAACTGTCAGCGGCAGCTGCGGACAAAGGGGAAAAAAGATTTATGCGGTGATAACTAGACGCCGTCACTCTCGCTGGGGAGTGGGCTCGTTTGGCCGCCCCGCGTTTTGTTAAATCGCGCCAATGAGGCGCTGAGCCCGCGAGCGTCTCGGTTACAAGCGCGGCACGCCTCGACACTTCGATGCGGCAGGAGAACCTCTCAGAGAAGGTGTGACCATGCGAGGCTATATGAGCTTAGATTGCAGTCCTTACAGCCGCATCTTTACCAGATTTAGCAGTTAATACTACCTGGGAGCTAGTTCCTACTAATGAATATTTACGTATACTTTGTGTCGCATGTTATGTTCATTCCGTTACAGGCTTAATCAAAGACGAGTATCTGCCTTACCCGCCGCGGTGGCTCAGTGGTTACGGCGCTCGGCTGCTGACCCGAAAGATGCGGGTTCGATCCCGGCCGCGGCGGCTGATTTCGATGAAGGCGAAATTCTTGAGGTCCGTGTACTGTGCGATGTCAGTGCACGTTAAAGAACCCCAGGTGGTCGAAATTTCCGGAGCCCTTCACTACGGCGTCTCTCATAGCCTTAGTCGCTTTGGGACGTTAAACCCCAATAAACCAAACCAATCGGCCTTACTCAGACCCGAGGGTTTCTATTGGCTGAAACGCCTTCCGGCGTCACTTGGTACGCAGGTCACTGCCGTTATAACAGTAGTTTGAATTCAGCCGTAGACAAGTGACAACTGACGGTGGGAAACAGGCGAGTCAAATGAGGCTCGTATAGACCACACAGGGAACACTGCATGTCTTCACCTCTGCATAGCTTCATCCATGGTAGGATATGGAAGTGATTTGCATATGACATCTGCCCTCTGAAGGTATACCGTGTCGGTGTTTGGATCAGTGTATAATTCTGAGTCGAAGGCATAAGAAGCCGTATGAGCTTGTTACAAGTTCGACATTCTCTCAGAAGCCAACCACAGTCGGATGAACACAAAATTCTCTAGCCATCGCGGCGGCTCAGTGGTTATGGTGCCCGGCTGCTGACCCGAAAGACGCGAGTTCGATCCCGGCTGCGGTGGTCGCATTTCAATGAAGGCGAAATTCTAGAGGCTCGTGACTGTGAGATGTCAGGGCACGTTAAAGAATCCCAGGCGGTCGAAATTTTTCGGAGCCTTTCACTACGGCGTCCGTCATAGCCTGAGTCGGTTTGGGACGTTAAACCCCATAAAACCAAGCCAAACCAACAGGATTCCCTATTTGACAGACGGAAGAAATGAATCGTCCGTTGAGTTTTGTGGACATTTTTAACAAGTTTAAGGTTAATAGAGTGTTGAAACTTCACGCAAGAACTGAACTCAAATGAGACGGAGAGACCAGAGTATCGTACGATTTCAGTCCTTGAATGTGGATTTCTGCTAAAATGTACTGAATATAGTTCAGGAGTGCATATCTAGACCAGGTAAGCAAGGCGGATTCAGATGGTTGGAGAGAAATTAGCAGGATAAATGCAGATTGAGTGTGTTTGCCTGTCACTCCTAAATTATGGACAGCTTACGCACTGCTCTTAAATTAAAAACTTACAACCAACGTACCTTGCGTGTATACTTATCTATGAGGCCGTAACATATGGAGTCTAAAAATGCCATAAATGAGACCAGGAACTATGCAGCTTGCGAGAATGCAAAGAAAGCAACGTGATTAAAGGACAAATTTGAGCCGATGATATTTTAGCTAGAACTAAAAATAAATGTACGGGGGATAATGTGCAAAACTGACAGCAGGTGACAGAGTGTCAAGGTGGATTCCAGGAGAGAGGGCATACGTAGAGTAGTGGGTGGAAGAGGGTCAGATATATTGACCAGCCTAGGGAATTTGTTCCGGTCACGTGGCCGGAGCAAGACACAAATAACTGAAGGTCAGTGCGGAAGGCTTTTGTCTTGCAGTGCAGCCAGCTGGGCTGATGACGACGATGTCGACGTCGGTTTGTCGACCAACGAGCACATACGTATGCAATGCATATCTGGCTGCTTGCGAGTATACGTGTGCGTTTATGCGATTAGCGCTATATGCTACACGCATTGGCTGAGCATCTGTGAGTACTAAGTTACCGCACAGAGCGTAACTTTTCAGTAGCCGGATACAACTCCAGAACGAAGCGGCAAATGTCCTCAATAGGAGTCCTCCAGTCAGTGACGCCCACCGATTCTTATGACGTCATGTTTAATGCCCTTAACACCTTGTAGCGTGTAATCGCAGGTGGCTAGCAGTGCTAAGTGACTAACAACTCATAATCGGAGTAACTGCGGCGTCGTGTCAACCGTTCGACGCCATTGACTGCAGGGGTCTCTAAGGAAGTGCGACCGGTCACACCGGCCGCGTTTCGATGGAGGCGAAACACAAGGCGCTCGTGTACTGTGCGATGTCAGTACACGTTAAGGAACCCTAAGTGGTCAAAATTATTCCGGAGCCCTCCATTACGGCGTCCCTCATAGCCTACGTGTCGCTTCGAGACGTTCAACCCCGCATACCATTATACGATCAATTACGAACGCTTTCCAACGAAGCATGGCATGCAGCAGCAAGGAGAAAGCGCTTAATGCGCTTAACGCGCTTCCTCGTTACCGCTGCATTCAGTGCTTAAGTTACCTTTCGATCATCGCAGATAAGTTGGTATTCTTCCCCAAACCGACAATGTTTGTTTCTTTTTTTCGTTTCACAACCTGCCCTGTTCTTTGTGCGCAATGTTGCATGAAGCCAGCATTGCACGTCCGCGTCAAGTGCGTTAGTCAATTGTATTTGCGTACCAGTGAGTGTATTCATATCGTCTTAATGAAAATCGCTCAACCCACAACATTTTCTGTGGAACCGTGTACAGTGGTGAGCAGCCTTGTCTAGAGCGCTTGAGCAGTGCGCACTTGGTAACAAAAACCGAAATTAGAGAGCAGCCCCTCATTACAGGGCACAGTTTTCGTGCCTGCTTTGTTTACGAGGCTATCTGGCGCTACTTCCGTGCAAGCGTTGCAGCTGGACCCTAGACGCTGCCACAAAATCTGGATTTGTTTGCAAGGAAGTGCACCGCCCGAGCGCTCTAGACAAGGCTGCTCACCACTGTACTCAAGCGTTAGTGACGTCCTTGGTACTGCATAGGTTTGAAACAGTCAGAAGGTACGTTCTCCTTACGCTCCGTTGAGTATTCATAATGTTCATAATGCCTCAAAAGAACTCTGAAACGCTATTCCTGTCCTGTTCACAAGTTTATTTCCAGTCCTTGCCCCATCCTTCGTAATTTCTATTGGCATGCTAAGTTTTTTTTTTTTTTCGGAGCAAAGCAGAACAGCTATCACTAAGGTGGTCTCTGTGCCTTCAAGGAATAAATTGAAAAATCTAGGCATCCGGACGCCTTGTTGCGTGCATTCTGCGTGCTGCGCCAAGCCTAATCCTTTGCCTTCCAGCACGCTGCCACCCACCGAAAAGAGAAGAAAATACCCACGCATGTAGAAGCTGCAAAGTCTTCGATTAGTGTTCCAGGGTCTGTTTAAATGGCTTGTAGACCATCGGGGTCCTTTTGTCTAAACTTTCCGGGACTCGTTTGAAGCGACGATGTTTTAGGCGCTTCAAGCAAGGTCCTCAAACCACTAGAAATACGGCACATACAGGCCGCCTTAATATAAGTTTAATTAAGTGTTACTGAGTTCAAGAAATACGACTCTGGCATTCCAACAGCTTTCTAACAAACGTGGGAGAATTGCATGATGCCCCACAGCACTAGTGCATTAGGGTGCGTTCAAGCTGCTAACTAGGTCGCAACAAGAAAAACCATGAGTCAGAGACCCTTGCTAAAACTTCAGCGGTATATGCAGGAACGCGGCATGTTTCCACACCTTGGACTCAAGCTCAACAATTTCGGACCAGCCCCTCCCCACCTCCCCCTTCTCAAATCCCCTTACGCCACTTCTTTCCGTACACTTTCGGTTTTATTCGTTCCATGGCAGCGCGCCAGTGTACGCTGCAAATGAGGCTTGCAGTTGGAGCGACTGTCCTCTTTCCCTCCAGCAGCCTGTTGAGTGCGTCACTAAATGCTGCATTGAGTGGATGTCTAAAAAACGAAGAAGGCAGCGCAGCTGCACACTGACGGTATGATTTCTCTCCACGACCTTGCTGGATGGATCACACGGTCAAGACGAACAGCGGCAGTTTTAGCACGGACTCTATCTCGTCCCTGACACTTTTCTTCGCGACGGCTGGAAACACGATACGAAGACGTCACTGCACAGCGAGGCCCGCAAGGAGCGTTCTTGGCGAGGCGTTGAACTCTTAAACGATAGAGTATCGTTTTAACATGACGAAGACGACGTGGCATTGCAGTTTTTCAGCCACCCAGGGAATTATTGGACGAACATGTATCTTGGAAGCGTTGCCTTCGAATGTCATTGTCTCCTCTCATTTGTTAGTAATCGATTCTGTGATAATCTTGCATTTCACTCTTCGCGCACAGAATTTTCCTGGCATGTAAGCGAGACAACAAAATCCGTTTAACTCACAAGAGCTCACCTTACAACATAACTTTACCGCTTCTCCTAAATGACAGTGAACTATCACTATCTTTACAGTGAACTATTTTGCCATCTACCCGACGCGGTGGATCAATGTATGTGGCGTTCGGCTGCTGAGCCAAAGGTGGCTGTATCGAATCCTGGCCCCGACTTCGATCCTGTCTACTGCGACGTGACGCGACGGCTGCGTCGCCTTTGGCTTGGCGTTACGTTCACTCGAAAACTATTTCCTCAGGGACACCGCCATATGGCAGAAGTAGCGCCATCTAGCTACTGGGTCGATGACAAGCGCCGGGCTGTCTTGTGTGGCTAGCCGCAGATGCGTTTGGTTGAGCGAAAGCGCCGTTGGCCGAGCTGTCTAATCGTATTATATTGAGAGCTTTTTCTGTTGAGGCTGCCTGCGATCAGAACATTTATCCCACGTGGTTCTCAGGGCTCCTGGAAGTCCTTACCTCGCATGACTGTCACTGGCACGGCATGTCTGTGCCGCGGAGTTAAAATTTGTGTCGACCAAGCAACAAGTGCCCATAGTAAATTAATAGTGCGGGAGGAAAAAAAGATGTTGCACGCCGTGTTAAAACTGCACATCAGAAATTACATCATGCTACCTCGACATGGTCGTACCTTGACTGCAACTTTAATGAATCCGGCGCATGGGATTAAAGTCAGCAATATGGAATACATGCAATGAGCATGCATTCTCTGAACCTGCTAATACTTGTATTTCAGTTTTATGTTCAGTCCCCAGTCTGCAGGTTTTCAACAGAGTATAAATCTTTCTTGCCCATTGCATTTCCTCCGATTATTATTATGCAGGCATGTCATGATGAGCCGCCTGCAGGACATCTCGGGATTGCTCGCACGTTGCACCGCATCCAGGAGAAGTACTATTGGCCACGGCTAGCTACCGGCGTTTCCCATTACGTGAAAACGTGCTGTGAGTGTCAGCGACGCAAAACGCCTCCGACTAGACCAGCCGGACTCCTGAACCCCATACCACCGCCAAATAAGCCCTTTCAGCAAATAGGGATGGACCTCCTCGGCCCCTTTCCGACCTCTTCATCAGGAAACAAATGGATCATCGTGGCCACCGACTACATGACCCGCTACGCCGAAGCAAAAGCATTGCCTAGTGGTACCGCAACAGAAGTCGCAAAATTTTTTGTCGAACAAATTCTCCTGCGACACGGCGCCCCGGAAGTGCTCATCACAGACAGAGGAACGGCGTTTACAGCGGAGCTGACGCAAGCCATTTTAAACTACAGCCAGACAAGCCATCGGAGGACCACTGCCTATCATCCACAAACCAACGGACTCACAGAGCGTCTGAACAAGACCATTGCAGACATGCTCTCCATGTACATCCACGCCGAACACAAGACGTGGGACTCCATTCTGCCCTACGTGATATTCGCTTATAATACTGCCGTCCAGGAGACAACCAGGTTTACCCCATTCCAGCTGGTATACGGCAGGAAGCCCACGACAACACTCGACGCAATGCTCCCGCACGTTTCCGACGAAGACAACCTCGACGTCACCGCCTACCTTCATCGCGCCGAGGAAGCCCGAAGACTTGCGCGGCTTCGCATTCAAGACCATCAGCACGCCGACGCCTGACGCTACAATCTGCGCCGACGAGATACGCATTACAAGCCAGGTGATCGGGTTTGGATATGGACGCCAGTTCGCCGCCGTGGATTGAGCGAAAAGTTGCTGCGACGCTACCCAAGCAACCACCGATATCCTTCGGACGGCCGACAGAGGTCTGTTTCGGATGTTCTGTACGTCCGCTGAACATCCGCAAACAGCCGGTAGACGTCCGTCGGCCGTCCGAAAGGTGGCCAAAGGTATACGGTTCGCCGGCCGACGGACGTCCAGTTGAGTACGTCCATTGGCGGATCTTTCTCGAATATTCGCATATATGTTGCATGCGTGCTTTTTTCACTCCGCGCGATGCAATAAAACAAAAAACAGTTTGATGCATAGCAGGCATATTTTATTGTGGTTGATACATCAGCAGAGCAATGGGTTATATTCGGAAAATTTCTTAAATGTGACTCTTCAAATGTGGCAAGCTTGGGACACACATCCGTAATCTTCCCACCCACAGTATTTCTGAAATAAAAAGAACGCGGCAAACATCAGTCATGTAAAACAAATGGCACAATGCAGCAGCCCAAGTAAAAACATTGGAACCAATTAATAGAAGTGTTTAATGCTGCAAGTATAACAGACAATGCACTTAGGGAAAGGCATCCCTGCCTTTCCCTCTCTCTCTCTCAATAAGTATAAGGCAATAACTGCTCTCACTTTCCACACCATATTTGACAATGTATATGTTCTTTATTTATTCTCATGGGCCTTAGCGCACTAACCTGCGCAGCACTGTACGCGACTGTGCACAGAAAGCCGCAAAGCTTCCGTTGCGAACCACTGCGAACTACACGTGCTTCCTATGGTCTGCCTTTCGCGCGTTGTCACTCTTTTTATAGGCACAGAGAACCTAGCGATGCCTTAAATATTAACAAGATGCGAAAACACTCCGTCCCGCAACTTTGAAGAGGAGTGGGAATTAGCCGCGCGAGTCGAGGGCTCCCGAAAGTGTGAGAACAGCACACACTTGGGGAAGCCAGCTACTCGCGCTTACTGCTCCCACTGTCCTGTGAACGAATGTTATATGAGCATGCTGCATTGTCCTAGAAGCGAGTTCCAAGAAGTGTACTGGATACATACCTTCGTAGGCAATCACATGCCTTCTTTAAACCAAGGTCGACGCTGTACGGGACTCCGGTGTTCTAGAAGAGCTTCAGGCGCTTCCCGTATCTTTCGAATTGCTTAGGTTACATACTACTTTCGTCCACGGACCGAACAAAGCCACACATTATAATAACAGAGCTATAAAGCTCTGCGCGACAACACTACGCGACAAATCAAAACAGCGCTACGGAGCCGTACTAATGGATTGGATTGGACTGACCGCGAACTGACATCTATGATGATGGTGATAGCAGAATGCACGGGAGTTTTGATACTTACGAGTGGTTTCAATGGCAAGTTTAGCTAGCAAAACGGTGGACATGTCGCACAACTCCACTAATTTGGAGAAGTTTTATAAATATAAAACTAGTTATTGAGTTCTTGCAAAATTCTGCAACACCTGCTTCTCTTCGATAAAAGCTCGTTGGCGGCTCTTGCACTGCAGGAAGGAGTGGAATCGCACCAATTTACAAACATCTTCGCGTCAAGCCCTCCAACTGATGCAAATAAAACAGTATACATACACGAAAGACGCGAATTTTCTGTGAAATAAAAAACGTCCATACTCATGGCCTGGGAAAATACTCGGCCTTACATCCTTCGGACGTACACCTCGTCTCTCATACGGATGTACAAAAGTGGACACTGTCCGTACGTCCGGCGGATGTACGAATACGGACATCCGAAATCGGATTGTGTTCGTACGTCCGATGGACGTCCGATCTCGGCAAAGGACGTTCGGATCTAGCTCGTACGTCCGACGGATATCTGTGGTTGCTTGGGTACTTTGGCCCGTACAGGGTTCTCCGTCGGATCGGTGACCTCGACTATGAAGCCATCCCCGACGCCACGACAGCATCTCAGCGACGCCGCCCACGCCCGGAAGTCGTACATGTCGTACGCCTGAAGCCATATTATGAACGCTAAAGGACTCGAAGTTTCATTTTCCGTGTTTATTTTCATTTTAAAGCATCGAGACGATGCTTCTTTGGAAGGGGGGTAATGCCACGTATCATTGTAGTGTTTGTTCGTTCACGCTCAAGGCTGCAGGAAAAGGCTGTTATCATTTTTGTTCCTGACGCAAGAAGCGACCGGACTAATCTCGATTGTTCACAGCCATGAACAGCTTCGCCTACGTGTTTCTAGATTACTCTAGATGATCTCGACCTGTTATCTCGAAGTTTCCTAGCCGGCTTTAAATTGAACGATGCCACGAGCAGCGGGCATTCGTAGTTCGACGACCGACGAGCACGTTTGTTGCTTACGCCGCCGCCGAGTGATTCAGTTATTTTGCGGGCGCAAGTCAGCCCAAATAAAGAGCTTCGTTTCCAAGACTGGCTGGTGTCTTCCTGACCACTGGACTGCCGTCACTACAACGTGACAATATTACTGTCGCTTAAAGCTAATTGATTAGAAAAGCAGAAGAAAAAACAACCACATGCCGCCGGTGGGATCCGAACCCACGACCTCCGAATAAGCGACAGTGGGTTCGGATCCCACCGGCGGCATGTGGTTGTTTTTTCTTCTGCTTTTCTAATCAATTAGCTTTAAGCGACAGTAATATTCTTACTTGATCAACACCACAAAAAAAATTAAATTAATTAAAAAATCCCCTGTGCTCCTTGGTTTCTGTGGCTGTTGGCTTCTCTCATATTTATAACGAGCCCCTCATTCCCCTTCCCTATATATATGTATACATATATATTATTTTGTTCTGCGAACCCGCATCCCGTAAACTTTTGTCTACACTGTACAAGAAGTAAAGAACAATGAAGAGACCGACACTGGCACTGCAAACGTAGCTATGGAATGACTCAACGGTCTTTTGGGGACACCAGTAAAACCCACCGTGGTAGTTGAGGCTCTGGCGCTCAGCTGGTGATCTTAAGGGCGAACCCGGACGCAGCGGCCGCATTTCGATGCCCGTGTGTTGTGCGATGTCAGCGCACGTTAAAGAAACCCATGTGGTCTCAATTAATCTCAGTCCCCCACTACGGTGTCCCTCATAGCCCGTGTGTAACATCGGGACGTTAAACACCGCATACCAGTGATATCACACACACAGCTGTGGACGAAGAGATATTTTTAATTTTTTTCGTCCAAATTCAAAAATATGAATCAAAGTAATAAAATACCTATTTTCTGTTTCTGAGTACAATTTGATGCAATAACTCTCTCTTCTTTCGCCAGGAGTTGTTGGGCACGTAAATGTTCGCTTGTCGTTTTTGTAGTATGGAATTGATGAAATTCGTTTTATACGTCACACCAAACCCGCCTTGATATAGACCTCGTCATCGACTTCCCACGTCAAACCATAGAGGCGGGAATGTAATGACATAGAGCTGATTCTTCACTATTGGAGATGATCTCTTTCACCGAATTTAAGGTGCCATGAGCAAAGAGTTTTATCAGGAAATTCTTGAAAAGGTTATGCTTCCTTCGGCGGTCGAGAGCTTTCGATATGTGTTTCAACAGAACTATGGCCCGAAGCACTCTTCTACCCTTGTGAAAAACTGGTTTAAGAAGAAGAAGGTGGACATTACGGGGTGGAAAAACCGTCTGCTGACATTAATTAAATTGAGCACCTTCGAACAGGCTTTGTGCTTCGTCCGATGAACAAAATAGTCGGCTGGGCCGAAGGAAAATTCGACCAGCTGCTGCAATAGTGAGGAAATATAGACTAGACGTTCATTGACCGATTCCTGGATTCCATGCCTCGACGGTGTCAGACAAAGATCAGCGCAGAAGGCATGCGTGCGAAATGCTGACGGTATTCGGTTACTGTGAAAAGATATTCTTGGAATTGGTGCCTCGTTTTGTAATAAAAAGCAACGTTCTCAACGACACCTTCACCAAGGGCACAAAGCAGTTCTTCAGTAAATCTGCTGTGGGAACAAATTGTGGCTTAATGCGATAATAAATACTGGTTGCTATTCTGTAGAAAGTCTGATATCGGCTTCCCATAAAACTCTTGCGCAAGTTTTAATGCAGTAAAAAAGTTTTGATTCGAAAAACGGAACTATAATATCTTTTTGGTCACTATACTGTAGCTCACTACCATACATACAAAGTAATAGCAACAGTCATGTGAATAGTGGCTGGTGTACAGTCGACAGCTGCAACTGGCTTGCCCTCGTATCCCTGGATATAAAAATAACTTTCCGTGTAAAAACCATTCTTTCCGCCATTTTTCTCCACACAATGGTCAAGAAATGCATTGAAGATAGGCCCCAACTGCTGCCGCCTAGAGTTTATTTATTTATTTATTTCAATTACCCTCAAGGCCAGAGCATTACAGAGGGGAATGGTTACAAGACCATTTGAATTATAGACATGAATTCTTCCTGTATATACAAGATAAGCTAAAATAATTAACAAGCTATGTTATATTCCTAGCTATACAATGTTAGCTAAGACAATGCGAAAACGCGAGTGATCAACAATGGAGGTGAGCGATCCGGAAAGGCGGTTACAGTCTATTTTTTTATAGTGAAGCACGCGCAATGAATGACTGAAGGGAAGTTTTTGCGTGATAGAAAGCGACGCCAACTTTTTGTGCGTGATCAGTGCGAGGGCACATATACAAGGTGGGAATAAGAATGTCATACAAAACGGAGGTGCGAAAAATTTTCTGAAATAAACAGTCTAGAAAATTTACGGCGGGAGGCAAGAGTAGTAAGCTGCAATGAGTTTTTCATTGAAATCACGCTAGCGATGCGATTATATTAACGAAGAACGAAAAGAGCGGAGCAAGTTTTGAACTAATTCGAGGGAATAAATCAAGTTGTCACTGCTGGGGTCCTAGATGGATGCGTCATATTGAAGCTTGCTACAGATTAGTAGTTTGTACAACAGTAGTTTTAGTGACATCGGGGAAGTGGTAAAGTTACGGCGCATATATCTTAGTATGCGGTTGGCGCGGCTAACCAATCTATTAATAATTAAGTATCAATTGATACTTGGCGTGATGTCAACACCGAAGTAAGATAAGAAGAAACGTCATGTTACCGAGAGAGTACGTGATTGGAGTAGTAGATATGCTGCAGACACGCATTACTTTGCACTTAGAAACGCTTTGTTCCATTGACCAGATATTATACCAATTGGAAATTGCGTTAATGTCATTTTGAATTATGACGACGTCCTTCCGGTCTTTAATTTCACGGAGGACTGCACAATCATCCACGAAAAAGTGTGCTAGAGGACACGCATTGGGTTAAGTCATTAAGGTGGATAAGGAACAACAGGGGTTCTAAAACGTAGCCTTGTAGCACACCGGAATGGGCGGCATTTAGCGGGGAGTTGAAACTGTTAAATAAGATGAACTGTAATCGATTACAGGGGCAATGTTCTAGCCAAGTTTTAATCTTGTTATCTTGGTTCAGTTTGCTCAGTTTAAAGAGGAATAGTTTATGACAGACTTTTTCGAAGGATTTCGAAAAAAAAAAAGAGAGCACAATCGGCTGTGGATCGGCGGTCAAGGATGATATGAGGTTTATCAGTGAATGATGATAGCTGCATTTCGCAAGAGAGGTCCTTGCAGAAGAAATACTGCTGGCGCGTAAAAAAAATGCCTGGCGGTTTAGCATTGCTAAGCACGAAATATTGCCCGAAAGCTCAATTTTCTGCAGGTGGACATCACCGCCACGTACCTGAAAGCGCGATTGAGATGTGGAGCCAATTATGTGCTTCTCCAACTTTTTCATCGTTAATGCGTATTTACCCAGTCTACGCTGGCCGCCTATGCTCCAGTGCCGTGTTTCTGCAGCAATATTTATAACGCCAACGCGTATTGCTCTAATGCTGTGTTTCTGCCACAACGCTGTCCACGTCAACGCATGCAGCGCCCACCTCTCTGTCACTACCGCCACATGGCTCAAAGCGCGAATGTTAGTCTGATAGCAGTATTAGTTGATGAAGACGACGATGTGCAACGCGCAGTGCGAGTGTGTATCGCAGTTTAACACGAGGTGTGTTCGGCTGCGGCGATAGCCTGAACTATATACAAAGCTTTCAGGCATAATTTCAGTGTAATAAATACCATGTTTTGTACCAAAAGTGCGGCGATAGCACACTGCTCTCGCGCAGTGGCCGGCGAAGCTCATCTGTTCTCGCCGCCGCGGGTTCAAATCTCAGCTTCGGACATTTAATTGATTTATTTTTATTTGTTTATTTCATTTGGCACAAACTCTCAAACATCGCAAGATCTTCGCAAACCCATAAACATCACAAGATCTTGCTCGGGGTTTACCCATCGGAATAGGGCTTTCACACTAAAAGCTATTTTCGAAAAAATTAACAATGCTTGTTTAAAGCGCGTGGTCGAGTATTTTGCACGGAATGCTTGTCAATGTTATAGGTTGTTAACAGCCCATACCATGATATATGGTTGTTAACAACGTTTCCGATCTTCCATTCTGAGGGGAGGGCACGATCACCGAGAGACTGCTGGTATAACTTAGCCAAGATGAGAGAATAATACATTTTTGGGCTTTTCAGGAATTTATGATTTATTTGTTCAATTCCTGGACTCGATAACACTCAAAGAATCAATAATTTGTTCGATACCTACTGCTTCAATAACAACTGGGTGCATAGGTAGAAATTCGTGACATGGCATGGCCGGGAATGTTGGGTTCGGTTAAATGACGAAGTTACCACAAAATAAAAAAATGATTTAATGTGTACTGACATTGCACCGGCATCGCATAGGACACGGGCGAACGCAAAACCACCCGTGTGCTGTGCGATGTCAGTGCGCGTTAAAGATCCCCAGGTGGTCGAAATTTGCGGAGCCCTCCACTGCGGCGTCCTTATAGCCTGAGTCGCTTTGGGACGTTAAACCCCCATAAACCATCAACCATAAAGATCTCCATGTGGTCGAAATTATTGCAGAGCCCTCCACTACGGCGCCACTTTCTCTCTTTCTTCTTTCACTCCCACCTTCCTCCCTTCCCTTACGGCGCGGTTCGGGTGACCACAGAGATTTCAGGCAATTACTGCACCATCTGCTTTCCTCAAAAATAAATTTAATGCATCACAGCAAACCTCGGGAGATAAAGTTGCCCCACCAACCTCACGTAAAGTTATCGTATTCTTGTCGGTAGGATTGACAACACGCCAAAACTTTTTTGGGTTTTTAAAAAAGTAAGCAACGACGGTAAGGTAGTTTGGTGGAAGTTAGCTCTAGCATTTTTTAGTAGGGATACATAAGCAGAATTAGCAACCTAATAGGCTGCCCATCGCTCATCGCAAGAGCAGCCTTTGGCAGAATGGAATAGTCGTTTTTTTTGTTATTGCTTTGTAGTTTTACGCGCGCTTGATGCCAAGGAGCTTGTGAGTGAGGAGAAATAGTGAGTAATGGGGAAATACCGATTCTTTAGTTCGCGTACCTTTCTGACAAAAATGTTTCAATTTTCTTGCAGTGTTTTATTATCAAATGCGCCAAAAAAAGAGAAACGAAGTTAGAAATTTCGTTGTTAATTGCTAGAAAGTTTGCTCTATTGTAATCGCGAATACGCTTGGTTGTTGTGATGTTTTTTATGGCAATTTTGTGCATTTGAAAACAAAGAGTTGAGTGGTCACTTAAACCCGTATTTATTATGATAAGTTTCAGGTAGTATGATGAGTGATGAGATGTTAATATTGCATTCAGTGTATTGGCAATGTGACGTGTTACTCTGGTTGGCTGGTCGACAATTTGAACTAAAGAGAATAACGAGCAAAGACGCATAAATCCGACCCCGTTTCATTCACACCCCGGCACAACAAACAGCACACCGTTATCAATCCCCTTGTTTACTCCGCCATCCTCTCTCTCTCGCCCACCACGCACGCTCTGAGCTACGAGTCGTGGTCTCAAGGCTTGCAATTCGCGGTCTTGAACGATCGCAAACCGCGGTAAATGGTCAGCGGTCTTGAGAGCATTCTCCTTGTGCTGTTGACTTCCCTCGTGAGTAGATGGCGCTAGCTGCCTTGCGAGCTCATCGGTTCCGACATGTTCCCGCGCGCTCCTCCTCAAACGGCTTATAAAGCAGGCATTACGTCTGTTCGTGCTGAAGCGACTCTGTGGGCACGAAACCACCGGCTCCTTCCCAAACTCATGCTCTACAACGTCTTTACCTATTACGTACCAAACACCTCAAAATGCGACCTATTGCATGTGGAAGCAATTCGAAGTTGCGTTGAGGTTTTGCTGCGGTTTTTATGACTCGATATAGTTTCTAGTCGATACGACATAACAGCAGACGTCTCTAGGCCTGCGTCATAGGCGCACGTGTTGCCGGCGTCGCAGGCAGAACATTTGGCTTCTGAGAGCATAGTGCAGCAGGTACGGAGAGTGCGAAGGTCTTCTCTTCTCTGCAGAGGAGAGGTGGCTGAAACACACGTGCGGATACGCGTGAAAGACGTAGTGAGTCCAAAATGCATGCTCCTACCTACCAGGCCACCACCCTTTATGTCACGCTGTTAGCATTGGTGGCTATTTTAACTCGTAAATACTGATAGCTGGCTTTTCTACTGCTGCCTTGCTTCCCTCCTTGTTTTTCGATGCGTGTGTCCGACTGATCAAGCATAGGATAACGCGCCGCCCTGTTTCGTTGTGCATGCAACCGGGCTTCACGAAAATAAACGTCACCTGGTTGCAGCGCTCGTCTCGTAATTTGCGCTGTCTTCTTTTTGTGTGAGCAGGCCGAAGTAGAGGAGGTTGGGGGTTCGTTCGGATCTATACGAAAGAAACGAAGTCGCTGAAACTAAGAAGAAGGAGCAATAATTTGTTGTTGTTGTTGTGGTTGTGTTTTTAAAGGAAGAACGTAGTTGAGGGATCATTTTGACAGGTGATAATTGCACATACCGTAGAACTATTCTGTGAAATTACCTGCGATCTAAGTGATTACTGAATCAGTTTCCTTCTACAAAAAAAAAAAAAAAGCCGTAGAAACACTAGGAATATGGATTGAGGGGCTGTGGTAGGTATGAAGAAAGGAAGGACGCCTACACCTCCCTTGATTTCAGTAGCTGCTGACTTCTTCCGTGCATATCATAGCGAACCCATCTCCTGTATTGCTGTCCGCTTAGGGCATAATGACGGTCTGTATTCCGGAAGCCTTAACGCCGTTGGGTATCATAGGAGGGTTTCCGCAAAACTTCCTTTTTTCCCGTTCGACCACGTTCCGTGTGGCACTTGCGGTACAACAGGACGCATAGTGTTCGCACGTGTCGCTCGGCGTATCTCTGTTGGGCACTCTCAAGGCTCGCCTACAGTTAAGTAGAACCAATGCCTTCGAAGGCAGAAGAAAAGACACCCGCCGCCGTAGCTCAGCTGGTAGAGCACCGCACAAGACATGCGCAGGGTTTGGGTTCGGTTCCCACTGGTAGCTGTTTCCTTTAATTTTACTTGCTTTTGAATTATCTCCCATCGAAATGATTGCTCAATTCTTGTTTTCTCTAAAAATTAGTTTTCATATTCCTCACGCCTTTCTTGGCATCAGTGACTATGGGCTTCTTTTCTTAGTGTTCTTTTTCACTGCATTTACGCAGAAAATAAACTGCAGGTTCTTCCTCCGCAGCGTACTTGCTGTTTATATCTAGACATGAGAATGAGCTATGCAAGACTTCGAGGATACTAACGATTCATCATGAGACTAAAATGGGGTTGGAAATTCTCTTAAAACAATTTCGTGTTTCAAGAGCACAGTCCCTCATAACTCATGTGTCGCTTTGGGATGTTAAAGCTAGAAATTCGTAATTTTTACAGCGAAAGCTGTGACAGCTTTGTACAAGCCATTTAGCAGAAGCAATTTAAGGGAGTACATCGGTAGTCGTGTAACGCATTACGCGTAACGCGCTTTTTATTCATAGTCGGAACCCTCCGTTCGTTTTGAGAAAAGGAAAGGCGCATGACAGCCTCACTTTGTTGGTGAACACCACCACTACGTACCTCAAAGCGCGATGGAGGTGTCCAGCGACCCAGGGGGCCAGTTATGCGCTTTTCCTTTCCTCAAAACCAACGGAGAGTTTAGACTGCGAACAAGACAACACTGGGAGCTAGACCGTTTGCTTCGTGCAAGCGGGCTCTGGAGTCCGGGAAGTGTGCCGGGAACGCGATCGAACCGAAGACCGCAAGCGGAACAGGGCCGAGTATGCACGTCAGTCGCCAAAATGGACCTGTGAGACGCCCAACCGGGCAGTCGCTTCTGAAACATCAAAATGAGGCTGCCACTCCAGGCCTCTCGGCCGCTAATGTCAATCAGATTTCGCTGATTAATGCGCTAAGTCGGTAAGCTTAGGTCTAATAATTTTTTACAAAATCATTGCCGAACATCCCCTTAAAATACAAAACCGGATTTAGAATAATAAATGTTGCTGATAAGTTCGTCCCAGCGGGCGTATGTAGCTGCCTGTGTCGCTGACAGCTCACGGCTCTCTGGAGGTTGAACCAGCACCTCCAGTCAAAGTGTGACCTGTTGCCGCCACTTCTATGTGTTACGCTGCCTGTGCTGAAAATATATATTGGCTCGGAGATAGCGGCCTCAAGCTTCGCTGCAAAAATCAGTGCGCCTCCTGAAGGGTTTTTGAAATTATTCGCCACCGAACCGCAACCATTGCACAACTACATAAAGACACTGCTTTCATCTCTGACGCGCTCACGAACGCTCCGTTGTCCCGACGGCTTGCGGAGTGGCGTAAGCGACATTCCCGTAGCTCCCTCGTGGACGGCTGGCGAACAAACTTGTTCTGAAAGAGCGTAGATTCTTCGAGAGCACATGTATGCTTCCTATTCAGATCATCTGAAGGTCAAGAGCGGAACGCAGAGTAGGAAGTGGCGCGTCAGTTGTGTCGTCATTGGAGTCTGGAGTTCTGAAATATTGGAGGCATATTTGATATCATTTACTTATATTTATTTTTTCATGGACGCTCTCTTTTTTACGATGCCACTCAAGAACGAAGGGGCAAATGCCCGTCAGAGGAGCCCCTCCAACCAATGGCGTTGACCGATTCTCCCCTCCCCTTGACCGATCCCCTTGGAGCTGCTAGCGTGAAATCGCAGGGGGCGGCAGATGAATGGCGAATGGCCACGGTTTATCGGATTAACCGCGGCGTCATGACAATGGGTCGACGCCATCGGCTGGAAGGCCTCTTTTAAGGGGCATCTGCTGCTTTGTTCTTTAGTTGTATCCGGCGATTTCACGGTGTTCGCCATCTGATTTGCTCACGTGTTACAGGCCCAAGACCTATGCGACTCGTGGGTCGAGAGCGCACCGACACTTTCGCTGACTACCGGGGCCGATAAGACGGCCCGCCGGAGCAAAGGAATAACTCCGCGACCATTGCTGAAGGCGCAAGCGAAAGCTGCGGCTATACGGAAGATCGGGATTCGCGCTCAGCGTGAGAGCGTCAGCGGTGAGCTTGTGATGCCGAGAGCACAAGCAAAGGGGGTTCTTGTAATTCATGCCAGCAGAATCTGTTCCTCTGGTATTAAGCGTGTTGCCCTGTGCCAAGTTTATATACCAGCGCCACTACTTCTTCTGCGGCGCCGTCACTGTTGGCGTTTCGAGACAGACCACCGAAATTTCTTCCTAGTTATTCCTCTTGGTGAGAAATCTGTTCTGGTAAACCTGTAAGCATGGGCGGTTTCTTGACCTCATCGCACGCAATTTCTCAGAACACAGGGGTCCTCCAGCGCCCTCCTGCAATGCCCAGAGAAACTTACAGCTTCCTTCTTCACGTTGCACGGGCAATTAATTGAGAAGTCCTTTGCAGGAAAGGAAACTGAAGCCGATTTATATATTGTAAACAACCTTTTACATTGCCACAGTGGTGCGGCCATGAGGCAAGCACGCACAGACAGAGTTAGCGGTTGAACAACCCTTTATTCTTACGCTATAAGCCGTAAAAGATAGTTCAAGGAGGAAATAGGGGTTTAAGGCAGACAGGATAAAAAAAGTGACTATCGCTCCTGCTATCATCGCAAACACGAAGGAGGGGAAGGGCAAAAGCGGTACGGCGAGTGATTCCAATCGCAGTTCCAACACAACCCTAGGTTTCTTCCCCGCGTAGGTTGCAGTAGAGGCTATGTTCCCCTTTAGTTTGTGTACATAACCGTACACTCAATGTATATCGCGCTTCATAGATATTGCCCTTCCATTGCTTCGCGCGAGAAGAGCGGAGGAACGGTAATAGCAAAGCTCTGATTCCTGACAGCAATGAAGCGAAATATCTCGCCTTAGATTGGCTTATGCGGATCATTTATAATGCGTGGATACCTCTTAGGGCGTCACGAGCGCACGTTGACTGAACAATACGGCGAATATGACTGGCGGGAGATTTCGGTTCAAGTTTGGAGGTTATCAAGTACTTTTCCCTGGCTTCAAACTTGTTAGACGTGCATACCCATCCACGTTAGTCCAAATAAGGTGTTTAGCTCTGCGTTGCTTTCAGTTTACTTTAGGAGCCTTTCAGTTATTTTCTTCTTACTTTAAGAAGAGGCTATCTAGTACTGTAGACGACCAGTATTCCTCCTCTTTGTTACGGACTAGCTGCTCTGTATGGGGCTTCCCCAAGTCCTTACAGAGTGCTCGTATGTAACGGACAGCAAATGCCGTTAAAGGATCGTGGACACCAAGTCGTTGCTGGTGTTTTTGCATTGAAAAGTTTCTGCAGGTCTAGCAACCATGAAAACGAAATCGGGAAGCCGGAGCCAGGCGCAACTATTTAATTGCAAGCAATTTTTTGCCGTCAGCGCCAGCGTGGCTCCAGCGTGACGTCACATTCAACCCGCTACATCGAAAGTGGTCACGTGGGCTGGAAAACCTCCAGTGCGAGAAGTTCGGCTACTCACGCTTCCGCCACGCGCCAGCAAGCAGCCTGCCAGATTCCAAGTCACGGTTATTGGGCAGACGCAGATACCTCGAGCTTTTCGTTTTTCTCGTATAGCACGTTACTGGACGTCGATTTCCATTCGGACGGAATTATCGATGCTGCTCGGCGACCAATATTTGATTAACCCGTGGTTATTTCCCATTCAAATGCCACTCCCTGGGATTTTACACTAGCAGGTACAAGAGTATCGGTCTAGGGAGGAAGAGGGAAAATGGCTCGACGCTATTTGCTGAAGAAGTTCCTTCGAAGGGGATTTGCTGCTTCGTTCTTTACTTGTATCCAACTATATTAAAGGACGTCCCACACAATGCCTGCGATTGAAACTTGCGGGCGACATTCCTGCACCCTGGCAAAGAAACGGCACCCTTTGTTGCTCTCTGAAATTTCATGCCTGTAAACCTTTAAAAGAAGTGTTGTTGAAGGGATATACCACTTTGTGTTAGTCGAGTTTTCTGTTTGCTGTCTGTGGTCACGAACACGCAGCCACAAGAACCGCATTTGCCAAACGCAACATGGCAGCGTGACTTGATTCTCGGCCATATAGCGCAGTCCGTATAACCCAGCCCTTATAGGTCCCCCAAAGACGAAATGGTCTAGAAAGATGATGGCAAGGGTTCTCCTTACCTTGCACAGATTTAGAGCTTAAGGGGCGCCATAAGTGAGCCGCGAAATGGCTCAGAATAAACCCGGTTACTTTGTTACACTTTAACGGTATAAACGCGACAAATGCGTAGTTGGCCATAATTCGGGCGTGTCGCACCACTAAAATGAATTCAGGAAACGAGGCTAAACGAAACGCGACATCAACGAGCCCAATAACGCCTCGGATCTCAAATGGGGCTGTCCATCGTGCGCCAGAATCGCGGCACATGGAGAATGAAGTTCCACGATGCCTGTCGATCATAAGGGCTCCCGAGACCACTCAGGCAGAGGCACTACACGATGGATTGAGCGCTCCAGAATATGCTTCGGCGGCAGTGCGATAAGCGGATGCAACCTTTCAACAACACACAAAGTATAAACTCAGTGATTTGCTGCATTGGGTGCTTCACGTACTTCGCGTCAGATCTGCAGCTACCGCCTTCTGCTCGCAGATCGGCTATACTGAAATAGCGTGAATGAGAGTCTGTTAAGGCGCAGACGCCAGGGCGCGGGCTGAGCAACACGGGGCACGTTCTCTGTCGTGCATGGGCATGGGTATCCACTTCCCTTTCTAAAGTTATTTTCTCATTCTAGAAAAAGTCGAAAAATTTTTTGCCGGTGTAATAACCTTCATTAGTGCGGAACCTCGGGGCGGCACCACAACGTCGTTTAACATCGAAATAGGAAGAGTGAGGGACCAGTTCGCACAGCCTATCTTCAAGTGAGCCATCCACTCATGTGTTCTAGAAGACCGCGAATTCGGAACGGATGACGAATGACACTAAGCCGAGGGAGAAAGACAGAGGGAGGGGGGGGGGGGGGGGGGGCAAATATGTCGGCCCGCTCGGTTGCGCTTCCTACTTTTCAATTCATGACAGTCGCCTGTCTGGCCAGGGCGCGGATCTGAGAAAGTGCAGACTGCTCCCTAAAAGACAACCACCGCGCCGCTGGGAAGCCCGCGAGAAAGCTACCGCGCAACTTTCTGCGACATGTCAGCACGCTAAACGCTCTTCGTGTAGCCAAAGAAAGAAAACACGCAGGCCGCCGTGCGTCTGCGACTCTTTTTGGGTATTGCGTTTCCCTGCCCGGCCTGGGCTCCGCCTGAGCGAGAGAGAGAGAGAGAGGGAGAGGAGAGGGGGAAGTGTAATAGAAAAGAAGCCAAAGCCCGCAAGCGAAGAATCGCGCGCGCGCAAAAAGTAACGGCTACAGAAAAGCAATGAAACGGGGAAGGGCGCAAAGAGAGCGGCTGCGAGGAATGTATGAGGATCAAGAGATTCCGCGAAAACAATTTAGAGTTTGTACTTGCCGCCGCTTCTCTTTCGCCTTCTCTTTCTCGCTCGCGGTGCGAGAAAGAGACATGACGCTTCAAGTGTTCCACTGTACTTGAAAAAAGAGCCGTGACTCCGTCTCTCGGCTTTATTGGTTACTTTAGTCGTACCCTCTTTTCTTAATTCCTGCGGGTCCCTTCCACTCTTTTCCTTCATTGCTCTTCTCTCTTTCTTTTCTTCACCTTTCCTTCAGCTAGAAGCCATCCCTCGGCGGCCCGCCGGAGAAGAGCGTTCGTACATACATTTCCATTTCTCAAGACGAGGAGAGTGGACTGCAGGAGGAGTGGGGAAGAGCAAGACAAATAACCAAAGGAAATAATCATCCCAGCTTCTTCATCCTTCAGTTTTTCCGGCGACTCGAGTTTGGAAGCGCGGCGCGAGTTTGCAGAACAAGACCGAGAGAAGTGTGCAGAGCAGGACATCCCTGCCGACGTTCATCCGGTCGACGAGAGCCCACGGAGAGCGGGTGGAAGAGGAAAGGAGGGGGAGAGTGCGCCCAGAAATCTCCGCGCAAAGATAAGCAAGGCGGTGGCGAAGCAAAAGTAAAGACATCAAAAGAGGGCGCGCGCGTATGCGTGCGGAGGTTTGTAAGGGACTCAAGGAAAACAGCCCCTGTCTGGGCGGCGAAGGAAGACGACCGGCACTCCGCGCCCCGGGGGGAAAAATGACATATTTTTACACTCGCCGCCGCTCACCGGGCTGCCGCTGTGACCCGAAGAAGGCAATCCATCACCAAACCCAGAGTCTCGCCTCTTTCCGCGCTCCTTCCGAAACTTTTTCTTTTGCGTCATTTTTTTTCCTCAGCAACGAGCCCGTTCTCTGCGCCGACGGGGGTTTCGAGGAGGAGAATGGCCACGTGATGCTGTCGGCGCCATTTTGTTAGTAGTGGTAATGTGCGTCGGGGTGAAGAGCAAATTCTGCGTTCGTGTTGTAGCTGTCAACGTGGTGAACTATACGGAGACGTCGGGCAATGCGGCCTGAACTCGTGTTCCGGGAATTGAGTAGGGGATCGGCGAAATTGGCGCACGGGCCACCATCAGGCGAGCCGGGCAGAGTCATAGTCGTACAGACAAGGCGTAAATTTCAGTGGTGCTTCTTTTTCTCGCGAGTGTTTCTGAATTACTGCTATCTGTCTCTCTGAGTATCCTTGTACTGACTTTCGCCACCACGTGCAAGTCGACTTGTCAGATGAGCACGCCCTGATCGTAACTCAGGACCGTGGGAGGGAGGCATTCAAGCTGCTGCGCGACCTCTCAACATGATGGCTCGAGGTAGCTGAAAAGGAACTTTCGCGTCCTTAAACAAGGCGCATTCTGCTAGAAGCGGGTTTTATTAGTATCAGTATTAGCCTGAGCTGCGTGCCACTCCTAGACGTAAAACATATCTGTCGTGTGTCGACGATATCACGCTCATGTATTTCATGGTAGCGACAGTGGCTTGCTGTCCCGTAAATTTGAGAATTATGAATAAAATAAAAAGCGAGCTATAAACTTAATTTTTTTGTTTATTATTAGCTTTCATGAAGCACTTTCGCTCAGTTGGGTTAAGCCTAGAGCGAAGCCTAATTGTTAAGGCACGTTTTCAAGGACGCCAGGCAAAATCTCGCCACTTGAAACGTCAGCAATTTTGAAATGTTCCGGACAGACGCTCGGCGCCTTTTTTCACAACTCCGGACATGATCTCGCCGCATCACGGTTTATTATATATGCTGCGTCAGTTCATGACAGTTTACCGTATGTAGGTTATGGTTAGATTAGGTTTCTGTGAAGATACTGGCTGTAGGCTTCGGTGCGGAGAGCTTTTGGCCTGGTCAGTTTAAAATTGGTGCTATTTTCCGATGAGATTTTGTACGATGAACTTTCGTACTGTATTCAACGTTCTAACAGATCCAAATCATCTGTTGAGAGAAGTGGCAGTTGGCGCTTTTTTTTCTTCATTAGACTGCGATATCGCACCGCTCCTGTCAATGAGTTGTTTTCAGCAATGTGGGTCCCGCGTCGGCTTAGGTAAAGAACGGAGGGGGGGGGGGGGGGGGGGATTGAGCGTATTGTTACTTATAGCCGAAAAAATCTGCATGTAATGGCTTCTAGATAAACGCCTTCTTCAAGACAGTCCCAAGAAAATAAAACCGTTGCTCACTTCTGGCCCCGTTAGTAGGCCTGCGGCTAATCTGAGCAGCTTTTTGGTCGCATATGTTCCCATGTTGACATCAACAGAGACGAAGACTCTCGGACAGTGGCCGCGATGATCGTCGGAGGCGAAGGCCTCCAATGTATTGCGCCTTTTCTGGAGGGGGTCGGGCATACACGATAGACTGCGGCTTTACCGAACTCTTTTCGTTTACTGACTTCATTTTCCTGTCACTCCCGTTTCTCCTCCACCTCTATATCCTCTTTTCCCAGTATAGGGCAGCGAACCGGTTTCTTCGCCCGGTTAACCTCCCTGCCTTTTCTTCTCCTCCCTCTTTTCCTTTTCTCCTACCTCAACGTGAAGCAAGTGCCCAGATTCTAGGTGTCAGGAGTTGAAGTCCATAACCGCCGGCCTATATCTATCCCGTGCGTAGCCGCCGCCGCGGTGGCTCAGTGGTTATGGCACTCGTCTGCTGACCCGAAAGACGCGGGTTCGATCCTGGCCGCGGCGGTCGAATTTCGATGGAGGCGAAATACTAGAGGTCCGTATACTGTGCGATGTCAGTGCACGTTAAAAAAACTCCTGTTGGTCGAAATTTCAGGAGCTCTTCACGACGGCGTCCATCATAGCCTGAGTCGCTTTGGAACGTTAAACCCCCATAAACCATAAACTATCCCGTGCGTATCGACTTGAATCAGTCCTCAGATATGAAGCTTGTATTTTTCCCGAACTAATATGTATTTGTTGAGTCTAGATCCAGCATAACTAATCCTCTAAACTTTATGTCTGCGGTCCCTATAACAACTGCAAATATGAGGCCAAGTAGACGCGACTGACTGCGTTCGTAGCCAGACCTTCAACACTGTGAGGCAACTCATACTGGTTGAGAAGCTTCTGCAGTGTGATACTGACCAGTCGTTCGTCTCGTTACTGCACAGCTGTCTGCACCACAGTTGCTATGTCGCTGCTAATGGCCAATTGTTCATTACTCATAAAGCTGCAGACTCTGCCCTGGCCGCTCTTCTGTCCTATGATTTCATTAATGAAGTGTCGGTGATCATGACGTCTTCCTTTCGTCTTACTCCGACGACACTAACGGATTTTAGGAAATTCGAGATATTTGTGATTGCAACGCACTTCAATTGATGAAGGACCAGCCTTCTCTGCCTGGCAATATAAGCAAAACACAACATTTATTTTTCCCCGACAGGCTGTGAGCGGTGCTTTCCGCTCAAAGTGGAGAAGGCAAGTGATCTAAACCTGTATTTCGACTGCGTTTGGAGGTTTTCTAAACATTTACACTTCCCGTACTTTGCGTTTGTTTGCCTATGCGAGCAGAATTTCTAAATAATTTGTTTTCCCACGTGCTTCACTCAACCTGTAATGTCTCTCTTTCACCTGCAGTACCATTGTGCTCGCGACTCTACAGAATGGAACCTGTGCTTTTGGTGGAACACTCGAAGAAAGAGTCCACAAGTTTCTGTCAGTAGCTAAATACCGCTCGCTGAGGCAAAGCGTTGCCCCTAAAGCACCTTGCCAGTCTTCGCTGTAGCATTTCCAACGACGAGAATGACTGGCCTCGTCTTCTTGCGCACTGTGTTCCTCAAAACACTGTTAATTGTGACATTACGCTTAGTCTCATTGCTGCGACATTACGATCAGTCTTCGCATTTCTGCTGAATCCACTAAAACGCATTGGCCCTTTCGCCTATCCGCTTCATTCGGCACGCATTTTTGTTGTACGGGATGGAAAACTTATACAACAGTCGCTCTTCCAATACGTTTCAAATTTTTGGTCCTCGTTTCGCGAAGAGCAGAAATGTTTATAGCCGAGTCCCTTGCTTTAATGTTGTCATGTTCGTGTTCTACTCTTCGACTTTATTCTCCTCCTAGGAACTTTTGACTACTGAAGTTTTTAGCTTTGTTGTGCTCCTTACGTTTCCTCCTCTTAAGCTGTCTTTCTCTTTTGATTGATTGATTGATTAATTAATTAATTAATTAATTAATTAATTAATTAATTAATTAATTAATTGATTGATTGATTGATTGATTGATTGATTGATTGATTTTTTCCTATGACACGAAACTCCTCCTGCGACACTATACGTCCCACACCGTGGCCACTGCTCGTTGCCCATATCACGCGTCGGGTGGCCATCGCACCGCGCCAAGCTCCAGCCTCAGCTCACTGACTTGAGACGGCGACCAGGACCTGGATCGTGCTATAACCGCTTTCTCGCCCTCCCTCCTGCAACATGCCTCCAGTTCTTCTATTCTGCCTGAATTCAGCCGTTTCATGCTTCTGTAGCCACCTACACTGTTTTGCGTGTAGATTCTGAAATCTTTTTCTAGAAAAGATTTTTTACCGGTACCGTTCGACTTTGGTTCTGCACTTTATTTTTACCACAGAGGACGATGCCATCTGCATACAGCGGTTACAGTCGTTCTTTCATACCTGGCTCTTTTAGAAAATCAGCCACACAGTGTCGCGGCGAAGATATACAGATGTATCGTAGTAGGCCGCTGTTGGTGCAGGAACGTCTAGACAGAACTTCAGTCTTAGACCAAGTGCCATAAATGACGCCTTCCATTTCTTAGCGCTGCTTCTGAATTTCGTCATTCTTTCAGCGCTAATTTGAAACGCGATTTCGTGCAAATTGCGAAACAGTGGCTCTGTGTAACATTGAGGTAACAGGTTTCTAAGTGACTGCGGAACTGAAGTGAGTGTGAGCGCGACACCCTCTCAAGATGCAAAAGTGCATTATTATGCGCTTCCCAAGTTCTGCTGCGCCTCTCATGCAAACTTATTACAAAAATATCCTTTTTCTTCTTGCACTGCAATCATTCCCTTGGTTCGCACTTGAGTAGAGGTTCGCGTTTTACGTGTTTAAATTTTAGCTGACCTCATAGACTCTATTCCCCTCCTCTATTCCCGGAGCAGGGAAAGGCGTGGCATTTATACCTTTCTTCCGGGCGCAGAAGCAGGGGAGAAGGATGCCCGATTAGTCCTCGCTGCGTGAAATGAAGCTTCTCTTTGGCTATCCTTTCTTCAAACATTTAATGAAGACTACTGGTGTCAATTTTTTTTTCCCGTTTTCCCGCACAGCTTAGAATTCAAATCAGGGGGGCTCTCTCGCCGCTTTGAATACGCTCACAACTTTTCTGCTTTTGGTGCGTGCGCGTCTTGTTCGAATAAGCCATGAATTGCGCTCGCAGACGAGGAAGGGAAGCGCAGTGGCCGAAGTGAAAAAAGCCAACGCAAAACGGCAGGGCCAACTGACCGGCTCGCTGCAGGTCGTGATGAACTTAATTCACTGCTCCCCCACCCGAGAGGGAATCGAAACAGGTGTCGATATTCGTAATCCCACTTTTGAGATTACGAGGAGAGAGAAGGGAATGAGAGGGGGGGGGGGGGGGGGGAGCTCTGAATTTCGGCGCCTCCGCGCCATCTGTGCCGCTCCCTTCTCTCCCGACGGCGCCGTGCTCCCGCGCACTCCTCTTTACGTTTCTTCCTTTCTTCCCGTCGCCTTCCCCTTCGCTTCCCATCGCGTTGCCTTTTGTTTCTCCGCCGTCCTCTGCCTTTGGCGGCGGCCCTCCCTTCCAAGTTGGGACTTGCCTCCTTGGCGGACTTCGCTTATCTATCCTACTCTCCTCTCCCCCCCCCCCCCCCCCCCCCCCCCTCCCCGAACTTTTTTTGCTGTCTGTCTCGCTTTTATTTCTCTGAGGCTGCGCGCCGGCCCGAGCTGCCAAGAGGGCACAAGAAAATGCCCCGCTCCTTTTTACAAATTCAATTAAGAGAGCTCTGTGATATCGATTGTTCTATGATTAAGGTACTCGAGTGTTCGCCTTGGACTTTGCCTCGTGTTCTTTCTTTTCAGCAGCAGAAGCTGGGGGAAAAAAGAGACACGAACACTAAGCGGAGCAGCCGGAGGGAGCGAGAAGGGAAAAGGTGAAGACGACGCAGAGCGGAGTATAGGGAGCGCAAAATAAAAAGGGTAAACGGTAACGTCTGCTTCAAGATTTCACTTCACCTTTTCACGGAGCGTACGTGTGTGTCTTATTACAGAGTTTCAGCTCCGTGCTGATGTTCGCCCTTCCCGGCAGACGATGAAAAGCGAGTCGAGAGGCCCGGGGACGTCAGCTTTCTTCACTTTTTCCTCGTTCTTTTTTTTTTTTGCGACACGCCCAGATGTCGTGAAATGGAGAGGGAACTCACTGGGGGCACTTTTTTTTTTTTAGCTCCAGCAGTGTCCAGGCATTTACACCGGATAATGCACCTTTACTGTTTTGTCTTTTCGCGTGCCGTTCCTTACCCTGGCTATGTGCAGGTGCGTGCACAGTGGTGAATAGAGGTGAAGATGAACCGGCGCGTGTCGTTCGAACCGGACTTTCGTGGTGCAACAGTCGATTGCTTTCTCGCAAAACAGCAAAATAAATAATAAAAAAAATTCTTAAGGGCGGTGTATACATATGTGTGTCCTGCCTACGCTGTCTCTCGAATATAACGTTCGAAGGAGCACTCTAAATGACTTGAGCCGGGTGCGGAGCGAAATTACTTCCAACAACTTAAGACCGAGTGTGTGGGTATACGGCGGCCAGCCGTTCCTATTAGCAGGAGTATATCCGAACATTCCCCGCGTGTGTGCACAAATAATATAATTTTGGGAGCGGTTATCAGGGGAGCGGCGTCTATGAGTACTTATTCGCGACCGCAAGGATTGACCGTTCGAGCACTATAGGCGCATAGCATACGTGCTCGCTTCTTCTTGCATGTTGCCCCTCTTCCTCCACATTTTCCTCTTGGCATTCCTTCTTATTGGCCGCGCCTGGGGTCGCCGCTGCCCGTTTTGGGACCTGTGGCTTTGGCCGAACGGTCGTTGCCGCCAGCGGGGACATCGCGACCAAGAAGAAGCGCCCGATTGCGTCACGGCGCACACGCGCCGCCCACTAAGCGCGCGTCCATTTAGGGGTCATCGATATCGTTAGCGAGGATCATCCTAATTCAGCTTTATCCTCTTCCCCTGCGGAGACGGAGGCGGGTTACGCAAGCGCGGCATGCACGGGGCGTGAGCCAATGTCCGCGCGACTCCATTTGTCTCCGGAGTCTTACGTCACGAACACTTGCGTAATTAAGAGAGCCTGACACTTTCTACGCGCAACAACAGAAGGCCGCCGCCGCTTTGTACGTTCGCCTTGCCAGCGCAGCGGGCGAGTTGCTCTTCGGAATGGCGCTTCAGTCAGCTGCTCGATGGACCTAAGCGCTTGCGCGTGAACAGCGTTTGCAAGGATTGTTGCTGGCTGCTTAACGCGGCAGTGATTGAATTCCCGGGTTGTGCCTTCTCTTGTGAGAGACAAAAAGCGATAGACACGGTTCAGTGAAACGAGCTTTTAGCAAGTTGGTTGCTTTCTTGAGGCATAGCTGCAGAGCGAAAAGCACAAACACATAAAGGAGAAAAACCCGCAAACAAGGACAATCGCTGCACTCACAAATGATTTATTTTACCAAGGCAAGGTGAATATAAAGGTTGCATTGTGCATGCGCGTAGAATACACAAAGAAAGAAAGACGCGTGCCAACCAAACGGCACATCTAAAGGTATACATCTTATATTGTGACAGAAAAGAGGTCGTACTCTGAACTGTGCAAGCAAATCGAAGCATCGCTTAAGCAGTTCTCGCTCCTTTTCCATCCAGAAGTTTACGTGTGGTCTGATATTTGCGTTTGCCTAGTATTTTGGCACTGTCAAAATGGTTTGTTTGGTTTATGGGGTTTAACTTCCCAAATCTACTCAATCTATGAGGGACGCCGAGTGCACGGCTCCGGAAATTTCGACCACCTGGGGTTCTTTAAAGTGCACTGGCATCGCACAACGGGTCTCTAGCTTTGTTCTTGGGCATCCGCAGAGCACTCATACCTTTCGCTGGACCAATTCTGTTTTCACGCTCAACTTAAGTATACGCAGTTTAGCACAGCACACGCATTGAACTAAGGGAACTCTAAAAGCGCAGGGTTATGTTCCTAGGCTGGTTGGTTCTTGTCAGACACCATGGAATCACAGCGCTTGGAGGCGAGAACGGACAGAGAACACACACACAACTGAGCTGAACCGTTAACTTTATTTTCGTCACCTACTCTTTCAGTCTGCCACAGTGACCTGGAATGACACGAGTTGGAGCGTGTCAAAAATCGCATGGAGCGTGTGCAGCCGAAATTCCTTCTCATAAGGTTTGGTTTGGTTTATGGGGGTTTAACGTCCCGAAGCAACTCAGGCTATGAGGGATGCCGTAGTGAAGGGCTCCGGAAATTTCTACCACCTGGGGTTCTTTAACGTGCACTAACATCGCACAGCACAAAAACATCGCTATTATAAATAAATATATCAAATAACTTTCCTCTCGCCGGTCGAACCTATCGGTAATTCAGTCCTTGGTCTTTAGACGCACAAAAGTCGACCTTATCTTTCTTTTTGAGCTTCTTCACAGTATTTCCGACTGCCCAGAACTCCTTAGCTCTATCACAACTCGAATATCTCGTAAACTTGCGAGAGTATGGGCAGGATTTCATGTTACTTTTCGAGACATTACCAAAATCATATGGCCAGCATTCATTATGATGTAGTGCACATCTGAACACCTTGATGTACGCATTTAACAGCTCGCCGTCCGTATGTGCACGACTTCGGTCTATATTATAGGTCTTCATTACGTCTACATCGATAGTTAGCAGTCTGCTTCAGACCGGCAAAGCTTGTCTCAATGCAGTGATATACTTTTTTTTTTTTTTCAGTTGCAAGACTGCTTTATAAGTACGTGCTGCATTACTTTCTAGCTTTCTTTTTCAGCATTTGAGCTCTATTGCTTGCTCGGAAAACCACTTGTGTTTGTTCATATATATGCATGCCCATTGCCGCGTTTCGCCCATAATCTATGACTTCACCTGCAGAATGAATTTCGCGTATTCTTTCGTTTTGATAATCCCTGTCTCCCACCATCATAGCCTGTAAATAGTGGTACGCATGTGCTTTTGACGTTTTCTTACATCGATCTTATGGTTATAACATCAACCACGACAGGCTGTTCTTTCACACTCCAATAAAATTGATTGATTGATTGATTGATTGATTGATTGATTGATTGATTGATTGATTGATTGATTGATTGATTGATTGATTGATTGATTGATTGATTGATTGATTGATTGATTGATTGATTGATTGATTGATTGTGCAGTCATAGCAAGTCTCTCTGCTGCCTGCTCACAAATGCAGGGTTTATCTGCGGCACTGGCGGCTGCAGCTCCAAATTCTTCGTGGATGAGCGTCTGCTTTTCTTCAGTATCGTTAACCACACACTGGCTGAATGGAAGTCGGAACTTTTTCAAAATCAGTCAATGAATGCCAAATTTAACTATATGCGTGGATTCTAACAAGAAATTTTGCAAATTTTCGAGCCTGTTTCGAATTTTCTTGCTCAGAAATAATCGCTACAAACAAAAAATGTGAACACCTTCTGAGCTCTTCTTACTGCGCCAAGTTGCGGACTAACAAGGACTGGAAGCCTCGTTCATTAATCTACCCAGAAACATGCTGATCTGCGCCCTATACACACACCAGCTGATCCCTAGCGGCACAGACCGTTCGGAGCCTTCCGTCACGTTGCAACGACCAGCGCTCAGTGAAAATACATCAAGCTTAGTTCCAGAAACTGGGTTTCTAAACATACTACCTCGTGCATTTTAGGCGCAATTTCATATGAGAGGGACACCGAGGTCAAATGCAAGTTGGCCCGTATCCATAGGCTACCGCGTTTTAACCACCAAGGGACCTCTCTCGCCGAAAAAGCAGCCTTTATAAGATAGAAAAGACCAAAAACGAATTGTGTAAAGGTGTCGCCACCATCGGCCGATTTCGTAAGTAAAACGCGTGCGTCGACACCGATTTTTCCTCGATTCCAGAGGCTACACTACACTGCCATTCATTATAAACGGTAAAAGCCAATCCTTTTCGGTAATGACGTCATGAATTTCAATGGACAGGAGGAGAGATTTTTTAATTCAATTTGTTAGGTGATAAATGCGTCTTCTGCTGCCGAACAAACGTCATCATACCTAGAAAGGGACACATAGTGAGTTTTTACTGAGAACAACAATTGGATGCAGTTGTCATTGCACCTTTGCACTCAGTGCCCCTTTAAATTACCATTAGTAAGCACAGAATTACTTTAGAACAGCCTTGCTGGTGCCAAAATAAGAGAGTTTCGGCTCGATGGGCCAACAAACGAGTCACGTGGTGCAACCTCTATTTTTTTTTACTTTTTTCTCATTTGCGTCCATTACGTTTCATGATGCGCACCGGAGGGTTCCAGTGTTTTGCATGCATAAACTACTGCTCATTTGTCCTGCGGTTGAGCCCAAAAAAGATCTTATCCTCCTACCCCCTCACCCGGCCAGGACACGTGGAGCTATCGGCCGCGTATCATGCTCCGAGCAGGCCGGCAGTGTCCTTCCCACAACTTCTTTCGCACCCCCGACGGCCGCGTTGAATGGAAACCGGGTTGGGCGCGATATCGACGTTTCACCGAAAAGCGGTCGGCCCGCGGTCGGCCTCGGCGCGGGGATGAGAATAGCGCCGGCGTGGATCAGTGGCCAGTTCATGGCCATCGCAAATGGCATGCATCCAAGGGGGCGAGGAGGTGAGCGGCCTTAAGTGCGCCTGGGATCGAGTCGGCCAAGAACGACTCTTTGTTCCGGGCCACGGTTGCACTTAGCGAAATTAGGGCTTCGCCGCCGTACACGCATCGCGCAGATGCGCCGAAAAAAAAACAAGGCCCTGTGCTGCGGCAGGGCCGGCTTCCACGGCAAGAGAAGCACAGCGGGCGGCCAGCGGCCGGGCGGGGGAGAAGTCGAACCAGGAGACGCCGGCGGAAACTCGCCTACCTCCAGATCGATTGAGCGGGACTCTGCCATGATGTGCGGGCCGAGCTTCGTTTGCTGTTGCTGATCTATTATGCAGTGATACGGCAGCCTGCCTCTCCGTTGTTCGCTTCATTACCGAGGATTGAGACTGTGCGCTCGGCTCGTGATCGCCAGCCGCCTCCGCGCGCGCTCGGCCACCGCCGTCCCTGCCAGGACGCGCGGTTTAGCGGGGCTTCTGACGGAGGGGGACGCAGACCGATGCGGTAGGTCGCAAACACGCCGGGGGAAAAAGAACAAAGAAACAAAAAAAGCGAGAAGGATTGAGGGCGGGAAAGAGGGTATGGCGACGGTCTCGAATGTCAGGCTTGGCGGTGTCTCTTTAGGTGTGTCGAAAACAACGTTATAGGGAGCGAAACAGCGGTGAAAAGGCGGTCCTAAATTTATTTGTTTATTTATTTATTTATTGTACACCTCAAATGCCCCTGAATAGGGGTATTACATGAGGGGAAACAGTACAAAAAAAATGAATCTGAAATGAATGACATGGGTTTAAAACAGAACATTTTCAATGGCTTTTTTAAAATGGACGGGGCTGGTGTGGAGTGCGGCATCGGCAGGCAGGCCATTCCAGTCTACTGCAGTCTGGGAAAAGAAGGAATGAAGGTGAGCAGTGGTGCGTGCGCGGGGGGGATAAACGGCTTTGCTGTGACTGGTGCGAGGAGACACGTGATGAGCTGGTTTTAGATCTGCAAGGGATGAATGATAAAACTTGTGAAAAAGGATTAGTCGACAGATTTTGCGTCGCAGCTCGAGGTCAGGCAGGTTAGCTCTTGATTTCATGGCAGTCACACTAGAATGATCAATGAACCCATTGATTGGTTTAGGTTTATAAATTTGAGGTGACGCTTTCGTCAAGACTCTTTTTCTCAAAGACGGGTTTACGGTAAGGTTTTACACCTGGGAACAGCGTTCAAGTCGCCGCCCTGTAATCTGTCGCATTAAGCTTTCGTACTATCAGCAACGCCTCAATTTCGCCTTCATTTTCCGATCATTTTCCTCCTGCCTAACTCCCGCCGTGCATAATTCAAGACGAATGCAGCTGAGGAGTAAGTCTCTGTTGCTTCGTCATAAATAACTGTGGAAAGAAGTAGACGGTCGTACCATCACGCGTCCAGTGCGCGTATCATATCGGGTAGTGGACGTCGATGTGCACAGTGCTGCCGCGGGTATCTGAGGCTGCGACAGTATATCTACATGCGAAAAGAGCAAGTGACTGTCAATATTTATAGTGCTGTGCATGCACGTAAAACTCTATAATTCACCATGTGAATTTTCTTTCTTTTTGATGACGGAATCGTTAGAACTGAATCCTGTACTGAAGCTCCGCCCACATTCAGGACCGCTGAACAGGATTCCACCGTGACAAGAAGGAGACCGCTGTAAAAGCTTTTCTTTTTACCTAAACAAGAAGCTAACCACGTGACGAAAATCTAGCTCAGGAATCTTGATGCCTATGGCTTCTTTGATACAGTCAAATTTTATAAAGATGATTTTTGGTTATTGTTGTAGTTGGCCACCGAAGTAATACACGACGCCGTGGACCGTGGGCAGTGTTACCGACTGCTGTTTTTTTTTTTTTTTAAAGTTGCATCCTACTTAGCAACTCTTTACTACCGCAACCAAAAGACATCCGCCCCTGCAGGATAAGAATCCAGCGAACGCGAAAAAAATTTCTAGGCAGGAATGTCTCGGCCGATCTTGCTCAGCATGCGGCACTCTGAAACAACACAAAAACTACCCTTCAGTTATAAGAGCAGCTTTTCCGTCTAACTGATAATTGTCAGACGCCAGCAGACGCGCCCGCAGCCCTCCACTCTACCGCCAGAACCCCATTTGTTTATATAAACGCTACGGCTACAGCATACTGTAGCGACGGCCTCGATCGGCGGGGCATCGCTCCCGGAAGTGCAACACGGAGGGAGAATACGGGAGAGAATTCGAGTGAAGGGGAACGGCGAAAGCCTTATGAGGGATACGAAAACGCAGCCCAGAATGACGAAGAGTGCACGTATGGGAAAGGGTAGGCACCGGTATGTGGGATGTACGGTCCCGAAGCAGCACGGGGGCCATTAGGGATGCGGTAACGGAGGGCACCGAATTAATTTCGGTCCCCTCAGGCTCTTTAACGGGGCACTGAGGACAAATAGAAGTTGGCCTGCACCGACAGGCTACCGCGTGCTTATATCACAAAAAGACCACTCTCATCGAAAACGGAGGTTTCATAAGCAAGAGAAAACCGAAAAACAAAAAGCATGTGTCGCCATCAGCGACCGATTTCGCAAGTAAATTGCGTCCGTAGGCACAGTTTTTTATTTTTTGCTCAAAACCCAGAGGAACCCACCTTTTTTGTTAAGGGCGTGACGAGCTTGAATCCAGTAGTGAGAAAACTGTTAAGTTCAATCGTCTCGCCAATAAATGCGCCTTTTGCTGCCGGACGAGTGTCAGCGTAGCCAGAAAGATTAAGATAATCAATTTTTATTGAGAACAATAATTCGATGGAGCTGCTCTCAGTGCACCTTTAACGCGCACTGACCCCGCGCAGCACACAGCCACGACGCCAGCGTCAATCTTAAATGCGTCGCACAGATGGACAGCATGGACACTTGGCGGATGTCCTCGCTCTCTCGCTCATGAACAGATATTCGTACTTTTGAGCTCATCTTTAGCATTCTGGCTTGTCATGACCGGGATGTAAACCAGCCGAAGAGATATTAAAGGGCCACTGCCCAGGGTCCGGACATTTTTGAAAAACAAGCCCACTGCATAGATGAGGCATCGAAGATAACCTCTGCAAAATACTAGAGCCATGCGCGCCCCGAAAAGCTGCGAAAATTCAAATCAAAGCCCGCTCGTTCTTTCCTTCAACAAAAACGGGCCCGGCCCACTATTCTGAACCCCGCTGACGTCATGGGGGGTTACTTTCGCTGAAGGCACTCCATAGGTGCATCGTTCTGACTGACGGGAGAAGATTGGGCGTAGCCTTGGCGTCGCGTCGTCTGCACAACGCTTTCCGCAGCGCCTTCTGTTCTGGCTCATGCCTACAAACCCGCATGAAGGAACAAAAAAAAAACTGCGGAGGGAGCGTGCGGCGACAGCCTTGAACCGTTGCCATAAAAAGTAAAAAATAGTAAAACTGAGGGAGTTGGTTCGCCCCCCCCCCCCTCCCCCCGCCGTGATCACCTCACGAGACGCTCTGCGTACGCGCTCCCTTCTCAGATTTTTTTCTTCTATGCAAGCCCCCCAAAACAAGGTTTTAATTACTAGTGCAGCAGAGCCTTTCCCTCGCTCGCCCACTTGACCGCTCCGCACACACACCGCTTATCTTTCGTGCATCTTGCGTACGCCTTGACTCCAATGAATGACATATGCTTTGGAGCGGAGAAAAGACACAAACACACAGAACACAAACACGCATGGAGAAAAGCAAACGGGCGGTTGCCGGGTCCGCGCTTCGCCGTGTGTTTCGAACACAACCGACTTCCGCCCCTCCGCTCGTGAAACGGTGGAGAGGCCTAAAAGAAAATGAAAAGGTGGCTCGTTAACTGGGAATGACAAACAGATGTATGAAAGGATGCGCTCGCTAACAAGTCTAGGTGATCGAGCCGATCGCGCCTCTCGATCGTTCAGTGTGCGGAGAAAATGCAAAAACCAAGAAAAGAATTCTATTGAAGGCGGGGCCATGACGTCGCCCTGTGACGCACTCTACAGACACCACGCCTCCGGCTTACACCGGAGAAGGAAGGGGTGATTTTGCCTTGCCGAGCCTACTCGACGAGGAGCGGGAGAGAAAAATTTCGAGGAGGGAATGGAAGGAGAGGAGGCTCGCTCAAAGTGAGGTAGAGAGTGTTTGGGACCATGGGGTGGGCAGGGGCCCTTTAAGGCGCAGATTCCATCGACCGAGATGATCACGGTGGCGGCAACAGTAGCGGAAATTTCGACGGGTCGTTTGACCCCACGATGACCCCACCAAAAAGGATGACTGGCTGGGAGGTCGCTTGTGGAGTTCTTCCCACGCTCGGCTCGGTGCGAACGACCTTCCCTTCGATACCCCGCAAGAAGCGACCGACGATGGACAGGCGACAGGGGAAGAAAGGATTAACCGCGTCTGAGAGGAGCCGGAACGAATCGGAGGAAGCCAGCGCAGTTGCGGCCGCGGCGCCAGCACGCCACACCTGTGTTCGATAGACATGTGCTGCTTGCAGTAATGTTGCACCGCAGTGCGAAAGAGCTGCAGACTTGCGTTTCCGCCTCGCCAGTATCCATGATAGGCTATAATTACGGCCTCCAGCTAACAGAACTCTGTATATGAACCTACTCAACTTCATAGCACACGAATTGGATATCTAGCCATAATGCTCATTTATGTAATTTTCGTAATGTACAGTTCTTCACCAGTCAGTGTGGAACACTTTTCTTTACCGATATATAAAAACGAGAGAAGGCTACGAGTTTTAATAGACTGAGCATAGGACTGTACATTCTGCTTGGTGGCCCTGCACTCTTTAAATGGTTTCTGCGCTATATGGGTATGTATGGCATTAGCACGTTGTGTTTGGAGTGGTCGGCCAGGGTGGAGTAGATTTTATTGAGGGAGTAATTACTTATTGGCATCCACGAAAACGCAGCCATACGGTTAAGAAGCCGTTTTGTAGCCAATGCACGAATTTTAACAACGAAGTTTCTGTGAAACCTGTACAGGTCACCTTTGCTCCTGCGTGGATGCTGATGAGTGATTACTCCCTTATTTATTCATGATATTGTTGCGGGAAAGAATATATTTACAGATATTTACAAATAGACAAGAACAGCTGCGAGCGGCACCGAGAACACAGTCCGAACTTCGTTGTCGTCTTCTACTCTTCCCACTCGTGCCATCGCTGTTTGTCGTCGTCGTCTACCCGCTTCAGGACCCCCGGCTGCTGAAACGCCGTCTCGGCGTTAGGGCGGCGGCGTATGAGCGTCGTGATAAGGTTTCAGGCGACAGACGTGGACGATGTCGGTGGTGGCGCCAGAGGACGATGGCGAGGTTTCAAGGGGAGCAATTTCATAGTTCACGTCGGTAACACGGCGCACGACACGGTAAGGGCCACGGTAGTGCGAAAGGAGCTTCTCGGAGAGACCGACGCTGCGAGAGGGCGTCGAGAGAAGGACGAGTGATCCTGGGGTAAATTCGACGGCCTGGTGACGGCGGTCGTAGGCTGACTTCTGGGAGACTTGAGAGGCTTGAAGCCTACTACGTGCTATTTGGCGCGCCAGCGTGGCCTGGGAGATGGCGTCCCGAGCGTAAGCAGTGGTGGGGGCTGAAGAAGGCGGCAAGAGTGTGTCCAAAGGCAAGGTGGGATGCCTACCAAACAAAAGGTAGAAAGGAGAATAGCCTGTTCTGTCATGAAGGGAAGAGTTATATGCAAATGTCACATAAGGCAAGGCTGCGTCCCAATCTCGGTGGTCTGGCGATACGTACATGGCTAACATGTCGGTGAGCGTGCGGTTGAACCTTTCCGTAAGCCCATTGGTTTGTGGGTGGTAAGCTGTCGCGAGCTGGTGCTGCGTGTCACACGAACGAAGAATGTCGTGAACTACTTTAAACTGGTATAAGCCATGACTTTAAACTGGTATAAGCCATCAGGCGTCACGAAGGCGGTCTTCTCGCGGTCCTTTTCATCAACGGCAATTTGCCAGTACCCCGATCGAAGATCAATTGAAGAGAAATATTTGGCGCCGTGGAGGCAGTCTAATGCATCATCGATCCTTGGGAGTGGATATACGTCTTTTTTTGTGATGCGGTTGAGGTGCCGATAATCAACGCAGAAGCGCCAGCTGCCGTCCTTCTTTTTCACCAGGACGACTGGTGAAGCCCAAGGACTTGACGAGGGCTCGATGATGTCTTTTGCGAGCATCTTGTCCACCTCTTGATTTATGACGGTGCGTTCGGCGCTGGACACTCGGTACGGACGTCTGCGGAGAGGAGCGGAATCACCGGTGTTTATGTGATGCGTCACCACAGAGGTCCGAGCCAAAACACGGCTATCAAAGTCGAAGATGTCGCGGAAAGATGATAAGAGGCACCTAAGATCGCGAGCTTGCAGCGGCGGTAGGTCAGAAGCGATCATGTCGGCGTAGTCGTCCGTTGGGTTCACTGTTGATGGGGCCGCAGGCAGCCGGCATTGCTGAGTGGAAGGTAAGCAGCTGTCCACCACTGATATCACACATTCGGCAGCAGGGCACAGCGTGGTGAGTGAGATGCCTTGCGGGAGCGGTTGGATGGATGAACCAAAGTTCAGGACCGGAAGGTACGCTCGGTTGGCCGACATTGTAAATACAGTGTGTGGAAGCGCAATGCTGCGCGTCAGGGCGACGTCAAGTTCCGGAGTGACTACGTAGTGACCATCAGGTACAGGGGGAACAGATGAGAAAGAAATGTAAGTTGCGGCTTGAGGCGGTAGACGGACAAAGTCGACAGCACAAAGACGGTGTATAACTGGGGACGGCGACTCAGCAGAAAGAGGAAGGTCAAGCTGAACAACATTAGTGGCGCAGTCAATGAGGGCTGAATGCTCAGACAGGAAGTCGAGGCCAAGAATGACTTCATGAGGGCACTGGTCCAGAACAGAGAACAGAACTGATGTATGGCGGCCGGATATGGTCACACGGGCTGTGCATAGTCCAACAACATGAGGCGTTCCGCCGTCGGCAACGCGGAGAACGGCTTTGGGTGCAGGGGTCAGTACTTTTCGGAGGCGGCGTCGTAGGGCTGAACTCATGACGGATACGTGCGCGCCTGTATCGATCAGGGCTCGCACAGGCACTCCATCGACATGAATGGAGCAAATTATGGTGTGCGCGAAGGGCTAATCGAGGATTTTGGGACTGGGGCTGTACTGCAGCATCACCTCCAGACACTGCAGCGTCTAGTTTTCCGCTTGCGAGCGTCCGTAGGGGCCAGGAGAGGAGCGACGGCGTTGGGGCGAACGGGACTGTCGAAATATTGTTCAATATTGTGACTGTTCAATATTGTGACACTTATTTTAAATCTACTCCACAGAAAGGCCCACAAATACTCTGTAAACGAATCTTTGCAACACCTATGGTACGTAGTATTCACTGGCATAGATGTCAAAACACTGGTTTTGGGAACGCAAATTCTTTTATTAATGAAGCCAATAGAGATATCCGTAAGACGTTGATAATGTCCAGCATTAATATTCATTGGACGTATTGGTAACGTTTCGTGGCTTGCTGACGTCAGCGAGGATGGCTGCTTTATTCACATCATACGTGTAAGTTTGAAGAGAACACCTCAGTACTCGCCGCCAAAATGAAGAGCGACTAGCTGAATGAAGTTCGTCACGATTTTCCTACTTGTGTGTGAACGAATTTGAAAGTGGGAAGACATCTATTGAAGGTGATGCAAACTCCAGACGCTCAGATGAAATCGTCACTTCTGACATTGGGGAAAAAAATTCACGGACATCTTTATGAAAGCGCGCTGAATGACAGGGCGTGAGATTTCTGAGACTGTAGGCATCTCAAGGGAGAGTGTGAAAAAAAAAAAGTTTCAGGAGAAAAAGGCGTACGCCTGACGGGTACCCCGAACTTTCACTAGATACCAAACAAAAAGCGGCCACGAAACATTTCCCCAGTGTCTGGTGATGCTTATTCAGAATCCGCAGTAATCTCCGAGTACATCTGCGGTTGAAAGCGAAATGCGGATTCGCTACTTTCGATTCTAAGCAGCAGTCGGTGCAGCGTCCAACGTCTGGTAAAAGCGCTCCAGTGAAAGCGAAGAACATTTTGTCACCTGGGAACATGGTGGCCGCTGTCGCTGGGACAGCCTATAGGAATCATTCTTAGCCGCTACTTGCAGAAGAGTAAAATGATAACAGGGGCCAAATATGCAATATTACTAATACTGTTTCATAGAGGACCGAGAAATAATAATGGAATTATAAAGCCGGCGCTCTTCCACCAAACAATGTTCCGTCGCAAAGCGTGGTTTAGGCTTCAACTTGTCTTTTCAGCCCCTCCCCATCCCGTATTCATTTTCTATTCTCCGAATTTATACACCTCAGATTTCTTCTTCGCCAACTTCACTGAAAGAAAACTGCGCCTGTGGTCCGGATGAAGTAAAACCAAAGCCGCTAAAAGCTGTTAATGACAGAATTGCTGCCCCAAAATCCCGCATTTGCAATTTCGTAATCACTAAAGGCAAGTTTCCAAACAAAATGAAGCCAGCAAGAGTTTCCGCAGGGCATAAGGGAGGACTGTTTGACGATTTAAACTACCACAGGCCAATATCTATCGTTTCTGTATTCTCAAAAATAGCTGTACACATCTTTAAAAAAAGAATAACTGGTTTCTTAAAGGGCCACTGCCCAGGGTCCGGACATTTTTGAAAAACAAGCCCACTGCATAGATGAGGCATCGAAGATAACCTCTGCAAAATACTAGAGCCATGCGCGCCCCGAAAAGCTGCGAAAATTCAAATCAAAGCCCGTTCGTTCTTTCCTTCCTTCAAAAACGGGCCCGGCCCACTACTCTGCACCCCGCTGACGTCAAGGGGGGCTACTTTCGCTAAAGGCACTCCATTGGTGCATCGTTCTGACTGACGGGAGAAGGTTGGGCGTAGCCTTGGCGTCGCGTCGTCTGCACAAGGCTTTCCGCAGCGCCTTCTGTTCTGGCTCATGCCTACAAACCCGCATGAAGGAACAAAAAAAAAAAACTGCGGAGGGAGCGTGCGGCGACAGCCTTGAACCCCAGAGCCGTATATTCCCTTCGGGAGAGTTCGGCGGTTTTTTGATCTCGCCGCCAGTCTGGCAACTGCTGCACTCGTGTCTGGCAACCCATCACCTCCGCCCCGCCAACGCCATTTTGTGCCGAGGCTGCTCGCGACGCTGTGCAGGCGGTGGTGCTGTCAGCAGTTGCGCTTCCCTTGTGACCGCCCTGCTGCATCTTTGCTGTTTATTTGTGCACTTATCGGCCGTGTAACCTTTCGCGGACCAGCACGGAGATCGCAATGGGAGCCTGCAGCGCAGTGGGCTGCTCGAACTCGCAGAAAAAAGGGTTCGCACTTTACCGTTTCCCGCAAGGCGACAAGAATCGAGCACGGCGCCGCGTCCGACATAAGCGTCCGACATAACGAAATGCCGCACGTACGACACCTAAGCGCCTAAAAAACAATGTTCATTTGGTTTATGCGGTTAAAATGAAATAAACTCTCGCAGCCCACAAAGCTGGCACACAACTGCAGATCTGCCGCGAACCAGAACCGCAACAGAGCGTATTGGCGCACGCCCAGGCAATCCTGCTTTTGAAGCATGTTAAACTCGGCTTCTGTAAGGCTACCTTTCTGTGAACATTCAAATACGCACGTTACTTGCGGTTATTTTCTTCGATAAAAGTTCGCCAGAGGCGCAGCGCTAGCACGCCCGCCAAGGAGAGCTTCGGGCGCCTCGGCACAAAATGGCTGACCGCGCCGCCGCTAAATTTGGATGGCTGTTGGCCCCGCCCCTCCGCCAAACTCTCCCGAAGGGAATATACGGCTCTGTTGAACCCTAGCCATAAAAAGTAAAAAAACAGTAAAACTGAGGGAGTTGGTTCGCCCCCCCCCCTCCCCCCCGCCGTGATCCCGTCACGAGACGCTCTGCGTGCGCGCTCCCTTCTCAGTTTCTTTTCTTCTATGCGAGCCCCCCAAAACAAGGTTTTAATTAGTAGTGCAGCAGAGCCTTTCCCTCGCTCGCCCACTTCATGACCGCTCCGCACACACACCGCTTATCTTTCGTGCATCTTGCGTGCGCCTTGACTCCAATGAATGACATATGCTTTGGAGCGGAGAAAAGACACAAACACACAGAACACAAACACGCATGGAGAAAAGCAAACGGGCGGTTGCCGGGTCCGCGCTTCGCCGTGTGTTTCGAACACAACCGACTTCCGCCCCTCCGCTCGTGAAACGGTGGGGAGGCCTAAAAGAAAAGGAAAAGGTGGCTCGTTAACTGGGAATGACAAACAGATGTATGAAAGGATGCGCTCGCTAACAAGTCTAGGTGGTCGAGCCGATCGCGCCTCTCGATCGTTCAGTGTGCGGAGAAAATGCAAAAACCAAGAAAAGAATTCTATTGAAGGCGGGGCCATGGCGTCGCCCTGTGACGCACTCCACAGACACCACGCCTCCGGCTTACACCGGAGAAGGAAGGGGTGATTTTGCCTTGCCGAGCCTACTCGACGAGGAGCGGGAGAGAAGAATTTCGAGGAGGGAATGGAAGGAGAGGAGGCTCGCTCAAAGAGAGGTAGAGAGTGTCTGCTGCGCTGGGGTGGGCACAGGCCCTTTAAATGTTCATAATATGGTCGCAAAGGATCAATACGGGTTTCAGAAAGGCCTTTGACTAAGTGCGGCATGAGCTTCTCTTCTGTAAACTTCTCTTTCATGGGATGCGGGGTGTAGCAGTGTCGTTAATAAAAAGTTATTTAATCGGCAGATTGCAGTTCGCAGTTTTTCTTTATTGTTCCTTTAGTACTACACAAGTATTGCCCACGAGGCAGGACTAAAGGAGGGCATAGGCCTTCTGACTAGGTCCTGACCGTTTATTATTAAAAATAAGTTGTTATTGTGTTATTATCAAAGCCGAATCAGAAATGAAACCTATGAAATACGGAGTACTTATCAGATATCTATTCTTGGGTGCATATTGTTTTTACTTTCCATAAAAGATATTGTTAACATCCAGCAATGTAAAAATGAACACGACGCAAGCCTTGCACACGACGCAAGCCTTTTTTTTCTCTTGTTCACATGCATGAAATAATTACCGAGGCGAATATATGGTTAATAAAGCTTAGCATCCGGTTAAAGTCAAATAAACCAACTGAATTCAGGTAAGGCAACGTGCTTGTTGTTCAAATATAAACGAATTACAAATATACCAACCCTACCTCTGCAATTTCAGGAATCATCTCTTCGACACATAAATACAGTACGTTTCATAACAGTCATGTTTCACGAGAACCTTTCGTGGTAACCCCGTGTCGACGTGCTCAGAACAGACCTCTGCTGCCGGGTTGCTAAATAAACTAAGGTAAGTACTGCCTTGAAAAGCTAAACGACATATTTACTACGCTCTTGTATATACACGATTCACATACTCTTCTCTGTCGTGGTCAACAACAACTGAAACAAACCTAAATTTACTCTTATATTCGCAAAAGCGAGCACTGCGGGTAATAGGTGACGTTCCCTTTACAGAAAGCATCTTTCCATACTTCATCTGCTATAACGTACCGCCGGTTAAGAGCCCACACAGGGTGAACAATGTAGAGGAAAGCTTCAGAGTGCTTACCAGCATTTCCACTAGAGGACTTGTTTACGTCTGGGCAAAGCGTTCATTATTCCCGGGTTTTAAATAAGTCATTTCATTCTAGGAGGAATAACCGCTGAGGGGGAGGAGGGTGTGAAGTGGGACGGGTGTTAGGAAGGTGAGCATGAATCCTGTCCAGGTATGATGGCTGCTAAAGAGAATTAACCCCGCCAGTCATAAACGTTTTGCCCAGACGAAGACAAGCCCTCTTGTCCAAACGTTGGCAAGCGCCCTGAGTGGCTTTCCCCTCTCTGGTTCACTTTGTGAGTGTCAAGTAACCATCTACCTGCCCTCTCTCTACCACGGGTGCCGATAAAACGCTGACTGGAAAGACTACGCCAACACAATAAACAGAACGCAGTTTGAAGAAAAATATCCTGTTAAGCAGGCTCAATACGAACTACGACAAAATGTGATAGTTAAATCCCGATCAAGTGCAAATTATGGTTCACAAAGATTAACATCACTAATACCAGAACTCCTGAACTTATACCCCGAAGTATTGAGTCTGCTACAGAACAAAATTCCCCTACCAAAATTTAAGCATCAAGTGAAGGCAATATTTCTTGCAGAGTTTCAGGCTTAGAAATTACTGCCTGAGCCTACATTCTGATGTCAGTCTGGTGGACTGTGTTGGTATCTTATTAATGGTTTATGGGGTTTAACTTCCCAAAGCAACTAAGGCTATGAGAGACGCCGTAGTGGAGAGCTCCGCCTGGGGTTCTTTAACGTGCACTGACATCGCACAGTACACGGGCCTCTAGAATTTCTCCTCCAAAGAAATTCCAGCCGCCGCGGCCGGGATCGAACCCGCGTCTTTTGGATCAGCAGCCGAGCACCTTAACCACTGAGCCACCGCGGCGGCGGTATCTTATTAATGTTCATTTAGTACGAGATGTACGTTTGACTGCGTTTGACTGCAAAAGTTTTGGTACATATGTAATAGCTTTTTTTTTTGTTTACAGGTATATTCCACCGCTTCTCTCTTGTCTTCCCTCTAGAAAATTACACTGTGAAGAAGCGTTGATTGTTGCAGCTGTCCTTGTCTTCATATGTGCATTGTGGCTGACTGATGTGAAACGGTATGTTTAGAGATAGCGTTTTTGGGGCATTTTGTTATGCCTCTCTTGAGGCAGTTTAAGCAATTTTTTCGAGCAAAGAAAGGAAGAAAGAAAGGAAGAAAGAAGGAAGGAAAGAAAGAAAGGAAGAAAGGAAGAAAGAAAGAGAGAAAGAAAGAAAGAAGGAAGGAAGGAAAGGAAGAAAGGAAGAAAGAAAGAAAGAAAGAAAGAAAGAAAGAAGGAAAGAAGGAAAGAAGGAAAGAAAGAAAGAAAAAAGAAAGAAAGAAAGAAAGAAAGAAAGAAAGAAGGAAAGAAAAAGGAAAGAAAGAAAGAAAGAAAGAAAGAAGGAAAGAAAGAAAGAAAAAAGAAAGAAAGAAAGAAAGAAGGAAAGAAAAAAGGAAAGAAAGAAAGAAAGAAAGAAAGAAAGAAAGAAAGAAAGAAAGAAAGAAAGAAAGAAAGAAAGAAAGAAAGAAAGAAAGAAAGAAAGAAAGAAAGGAAATCTGGCTCAGGGGAAGAATTTCTCGCGCAAAGAAGTTGCCATCACCGTTGTGAATGCGCATTTTTCTACGTTTAACCCTACCTGTACTTCGGTGAATGCGTAAAAATTGGAAGCTCGAGGAATAAGTGCGTATGCAGAATACATAGAGAGGGAAGAGAAAACTTTCTTTTTCTTACAGAAAAATGTCTCCGACTTGCATATTTAATAGACTTATCACTCGCATACCAGGCGCGCAAAACAAGCTGCAGCAGCGGCCGCAGAGAGAACGGACCTTGAAAAGCGGTAACGGCGCTCTTTTGTTTTTCTCCGACTTTTCTCCAGGCAGTGTACAATTCGCGAACGGTGTATCGCGAGGGTGTCTCGCCGGGGTCCCGCCACACTGTGCACAACGTGGGCGTGGCCGCAGAGGCGCCTTATCCGTCCTTGAAGGGCCGACGGCCACCGGGGATTTTCGTCCCACCTGAGAATTATGAGGTTGACTGTCCTGCCGCGTCTCCGCCCGTCCTCGGATGCGAGAAAAACAGCCGAAGAGCGAGAGAGAGAGAAGTGAGGAAAGAAAACAGGCAGCTGCGAGCAAGTCGAGGCGCGCACGACGGACGCACAAGTGAACTGGCAATGACCGCGAGAGATTCAGTCCTCCCGGCTTTGAAACAGTGGGCGCCGCACGTGCTGCTCGACGGAGATGAAATGCCCCGAAGGTCCGCCCAGCAGCCGACGCCGGCCTGCGAGCGAGCGCTTGTCAACGCATGTGGGCAGGCTTCGACGCTGACATCGCGAGTGCAGCGCGCATTCTTCTTCAAGCGCCGGCATTACCAGCTGAAAAAATAATGCCCGTTTTTCCTCCGCATATATACATAATTTTAACTTCTTGTTCCCGTCGTCGTCCCAAGCGCGCGAGAGACGCTGACAACCGCCAGGGAAGTGGCACTGAATACGGCCAGCGTTGGCCTATCGGCGCGCTCTTCTGCGCGGTCGCGCTGGCTGGCTTCTCAGTCGACCCACGCGCTGCCGAGTCGAGCGGAGGTTGTGTTGTTAACGGCCTGAGACGAAGCGATTCGTCCTGGAGCCTCCCAGCTTCCGCCCCGCCGCCTTCGAATTGAGCGAGCGCTTCGCCAATGGGCCGCCGAAGTCTCGTGCAGCGCTGCTGAGAGCAACTGACCGTCTAACTACTTACAGCACAGGCCGTTACCCGCGACTCTATTAGCGAGGCCATAAATATCCTCACCAACGAGTATTCTACCACTCAACCACCTACGCTAACCACTCAACCACCGAAGGATGTGGGTAAGCTGTGTGACCTCGAGTGTACCGTGGAAGCTGGCACAATACTAACCCTGAAGAGCGGTGTTACGAAACACTTAAAGCATTACTGTTCTATAGGCTTACTGTGCTTGCTTAATGTATTTACGAAAATAATTACTAAAAGAGGCAATGCAGTGCTAGGCGTCAATCATGCAAGGAAGAGGTTGTATATCTGAGAAGCTATACTCGAGAAGAGACTGGTCACACCATCGTTCAGATTTCATTCATTTCATTTTTCATTTTTATTTCTTTTCCCATAAATTACATAGGAAAGGGTGTGGCAATAACAGCAGCTTGAAATACCCGCCAACCCTGGTCACACATGGCAGCACTGGCTAACAGACATATGTTACTTGTGAGTAGCGACTTATCAGGAGTAGAAACTATTCGCAGAATAGAACAGCAATAATTTTTCTTTCCACTGCACACAGAAGCAAATACAAAACAAAGTGCACTGAAATGCATAGGATGTATTATACAGTGTAAATAACGAAATACTTGTATAGAAAAAAGAAGTCAGAGAGTCATCCGTCGGAAAAGAAGCGTGCTCATTCACACAAACCCGTATGCCAGATGCAAACAAAAAATTATTTCCAGGAAATTATTCTTTTAAGGTGGTTAATGATAATCACAATACGTGAACATATTGTGCGTCAAGTTTGTTCAGAAGGCGCGGTAATCTGTTTGATATGCTTTGTAAACCAAAGTTTGCTCTAGCAGTGGGAACGTTCCAGAGTTTAGATTTTCGACTTCGGTAGATTGGCACATTGCGTGTAAGATAAGCAAGCGTGCGTAGGCCATCAAGATTTTTTATGGCGCCCTTTCCATACCTCTCCATTAGTTTAATGTCATACCTGTATAATTTAAAAATCGTGGCCATGTCGTATTTTTCGAACAGATGAGCCGTGTGAGCCCTAAAATCAAGATTGTAAATGGATCGTAGTGCACTTTTCTGCACAGAAAAAAAAGGAAGTTGTCTATTAATTCTAGTGGTTGTTCCACAGGTGAATTGGGCGTAGTTTAAATATGACGTAAATAATGATGTATGCAAGTGTTTAGTCGGCAGACAATAAAGAAATGCGCACAATGTAACAAGCCCCTATATCATAGCGTTCATGGTTACAGAAAAAAGTGTCTTATTTGGTCACAATATCAGTAGTTATGCAGGCGTTGTACAAACAGGGCGTGGAAGAATCCGTATGCTAGCAAATATTCACAATGGTCATAGTGCTTCATAGGTTAACTTATAGAATACTTATTGTAATGAGTGCCAGTCTCTTCACTGTAATCAATTACATGTCTACAAGAGGTACTCAGGAAGTGCCTTGTAAAAAAAGAAAAACGCGAACACTGCCCTGATTATTAGGATTTAACATTGTGCGTCAGGCCAATAGCCCACGATTGCGTTTTCCACCAAGGCCCGTTATCTGTGTATCAAAAAAGAGGCGATGGAGCGTCTGGAATTGTCTGGTTTATGCAAGGAAAGGTTAGAATATGTGGCTAACTTCTCTACAGCTGACAGTGGTATAGCATTCAGGCTGTACGCGTGGTCTGTTAATTGCGCACAGCTCCTGCTAACTGCGCCGACAAGACAGATTTTTAATGGCGAAGCATGTCCAGCTGCGCTTGACATAGTTTGGCGTCACATCATCAACTGCTTCCTGGATCCAGGTGTATGCGGGCGCAGCCTGATACACCGAGTGGTTCACTGTATAGTTTCGCATGGTGGCAGGAAGGGAAGAACTCGCCTCAGCGACGGCAAGTTCACCAGCAACCCGACTGCAGTGTCCCGGTACATAGAGAAACATACACTGCCACGTGAGGCCTAAAAACTCCTCGATATCTAGAGCAAGCCTGTAACAGGGACATCTCCGCCTAACTTAGAAAATAGCTTACAACACTGGCATCGCAGAAAAGGCCGTCCAGAAAGGGATGCGCTGCAAGAAAACAAAAAAATGGCTGAGGCTTAGCTAAGGTTAAGCCTAGTCAGATGCGAAGCATATTGATGGCTAGGCTTGGTAATACATGGCTTTCCTTGGTTGACGTTCATCCCGCTCTTCATCGGTCTCTGTGGCACGCTGAAGCTTTCGCTTCTCGTTCAAATCAGCCCTGCTTCTAGGCGGCATCCCAACACCTGGCCGCCTCGTAAGTGCCCGGAGAGCGAGGCAAGCTCAGCTTTATACCGCTGCTGTAGCGTCACGTGGTCAGCTACAGCGCCTCTGATGTGGAGCCTCCACCGCCGCGGCCGACCGCGCGAGCCAGCAGCCCATCTTTCCTCTGCTGTGACGTCATGTTGTCACGTGGTGTCACGTGGTCACGCTAAAGGTCAATGGTAGCTCCACCGCCGCGCTCGACGGGCTGTAGTGTAGCTCTAGTAATATGCTTCGCATAAAATGTCCGTTGCTGTTGGCGTCTATTAAGCATGAAATGCTTTGAGCTTCAGTGTTCGGAAAACTCAGGTGAACACCGTCCTGGAACCGTGGCGAACCTGAAGGCTAATATGACGTTTAGCCTAAGGTCGAACATGAAGCAAACTTTCCGAAGCCTTCCGTCCGAATGGTGTGCAGCTTGCCGCAAGCTAAAAGGAAATGAGTGCTACGAACGGAGCGCTACGCGTGCTTTCTAATCTAAGGCTGTTTGCTACGCCGATTCCTTCTCCATATCGCTCCGAATCCACGGTACCGGACAGCGTGGAAGTGACTCAGATGTCAAGGTTGTCTTCGTGTACGCAACATTTAGGGGCTCAACAGTATACAGATCAGGTACTCCAACAAAACAGGAGGACTTAACGCCGCTAAACAGTGCATATCGTAGATAAAAGGGGCGTGCGAATATTCGGATGGTTCGCATAGCGAATCGAATACGGTCAAAACCGGATGTATCGAATCCTAATGGGCTCGCGAAATAGTTCGATGTATCGATAATTCGGTATATATAAAAATGGCAATAGAAAAGCTTTTCTGTAACAAAGAAGTAAGAATACATTGCACCAATTCTGCACGCGTTCTTGCACTGACGTTCTGCCCGCCGGCGACCTGGCAGCGTACTTCTAGCTAGGCGTTTCTACTCTTACCTGGCTTTGCTTATTAAGATGTTTGATCCTGTTACCGCTAAACACTAAATAAAATTATTTCTTTAAAACCAAGGTACCGCCGGTTTCAGCAACCATTTCGGCAGGGAAGCATGCCAGGTGAGGGCCGCTGCAAGGGCTTAGTTAAGTTGGCTTCACCACATGACAGCGATGTAATCGTGGAAAATGAATACAAGCGACTACACGTCACCCCCAAATACTCCTCACGTTAACTTCATCACGCCGTTTCACAGCGTCAACACTGCCAGCAGCCCAAGCCTGTTCAATCGATCCGTCTCCGCGTGTGAAAATGGTTCGAAAAGTGCCGTTAGTAGAAGCGGCGCTCCAGGCCCGCGGCGCACGCTTCGTTATATCGAATGTTCCGCTGAACGCGTGTTCGATATACATGAACAACAATGCTATACTTTCGCATGAGATTTCAAGCGGAAGTTCTGACTGTTCGATATAAGCAATAATTCGATATATCTGGATTCGATAAATCGAGGCCCGACTGTATCTGTTTATTCGATTCGCAGGATGAATGAAAGGGCGTATGTTCTGATTTATTCGAAACAATAACTGGTATAAAGAAACGCCGTAATGTTCTTCATCGACTGCTTCGAAAACAGCGCCGGCCCGCTGCGACGCTGCAGACCACGCGGTCGCACATGGCCTACGTGGACAGGGCGGTTAAGCACCTAGACGTGGTCCGTTCGTGTGGCAGCGTTCACAATGCTCGTTCAAGGCCCCTAAGATTTGGCGACGCAGCAGGGTTCAGCCAGTTTTATCTAACCCTTCCGCAATGCCTGATCTCCGAGGCATGGAGCAAGCTCGCGCCCTTCTTATCTGCTGGGATGTGGTGCTAGTCCATTTATTGCCTTTTGTCAGCAGTAACAAAAGTCCCATGCGCATCTCACAGCGGTTATAAAGTTTAAATGAGGGCTATGCGAACATTCGAAAATTTTGAATAGCCAATTAAATATCCTTCCATTCGGCTGACCGGAGGAATTAAATACAGCATTTTCAAAATTGTTGGCATCGAATTCAATTTAATTTCAAGTTTTCGAGTAGTTTTCGAGTGGCGCAGGGCTTTTCACTGCGCTACTCGAAAAACATAGTTAAACAACATATATAGCGACCAGCATAACACACTTGGAGCCTCCAAGATTTTCTTTAATTACCACTTAACTGCTCACCGCTACGCACAGAAGCAGACATTAAATTGCGAACTGTTTTCTTTTTCTGAGTATCATTTTTTTTCTCCATGTTTTGTTTTCGCGGACGTATCGCTTTATCGACACTTTTGCTAGGGAGCCAAAGTTTACTACATATTATCGAGGCACCACTGCACCTGCAACAAGCAAAAATAACTCGGGCAGCACCCTGATGCTCCACCCTGCCTAGTTCGCCTGCTGTTGTCAAGAAACCAATCTACCAGCCCTCTCTCAGCCATGGACAGGAATGTTAGAAGTGCTGATTGTGAGGGTGGAGGAGGGCCGACGAAGTTAGGGTGAGGGCAACGGAGTGCTAGGAAATGTCACAAAATAAGGGTGGGAGTGAGAGAGGGCCAAGGATTGGATGGTGAGTGTGTGGGAGGAAAAGCAGAAATGAGGGAAATAATTGCCCACCTTTGATGGAAACTGGTGATTACAAGCAAGCAGGACATAGTGCCTACCGGCAAAGATTTCATAGGTTATTGGAGAGCTATGATGTGAGAATGAGTTTGCCATGCTTCAGAGAAGACTTCCGAAAATTTTCAAAAATAGGCTTTTTGGATTAAAAATATGGCGTTTGCGGCATGGTAATACCAATGTTGACAGACACCAGCAAACCGGTGAATCGTCTTAAGTAATAAGCTGGCTAACTCATTTTTAGTAATTAACCTTTTAACTAGTAGAGTTAGGCTCTTAATTGCAATTAGAGATTTGTAGCCGGTCGTTAGTAATAGCCATATCAGTTTTTAGATAGAAAACGCGATTGCCCTTGCCGCTGTGGCTCGACAAATGTTGGCTTCTTTGACAAGTTGCATGCACTGGAAAGGCTGCTTTGCCTGCATGCTTTTCTAAAGACCGTGCATTTTGGCATGATGTAGCCAAATTTTGCCGAGCCACAGCGGCTAGGGTATTAGCGTTTTCGAAATTGCAAAAACTGATATGGCTATTACTAACCACCGGCTACAAATCTCTAATCGAAACTAGGCGCCTAACTCTACTAGTTGAAAAGTTAATAAAATTTAGTTAACCAGATTACTACTTAGGACGATTCACCGGTTTTCTGGTGTCCGCCAACACTGGTAATACTACACCGCGAAAGCCATATTTTTACCCCAAAAACCCTATTTTCTAAAATTTTTGAAAGTCTTCCCTGAAACACCTGGTATAATACGATCATCTTGAATATTACACGTGATCGATCGTAAAAGAGCATTGCCCCATGTCAAAACATTGCATTGCAGCGCATAGGCAATTAACTTCCTTTTTACTGTAGTAAGCTGTAGACGAAGCAAGAAATAAGTTATGAAGTTGAAATGTGTGATCTGTACACAAAGGACCTCCACGTAATGTATGTTCGCTTTACAACCCAGGAAAGTGTCCTCTGATTGCATCCTCCTTTTTTCTCTCTCTATCATCAACATGCTTGGTAGTTAGAGACTATGATTTTTTTCCAGAAATGAAAATGAAAAGTGCCTTAATATTTCCAGCTCCAGAAACGACAAGCAAGCTTTATTTTTTATTTTTTTTTGGGGGGGGGGGAGCAAGCTTTTATGCACAGCTAAGATGGAGCGAGTGAGTAGCAGCCGATTTGAAAACTCACTTTTAAAACTGCTTTCTTGTAAGGAACAGAACCGCGCGACATTTATATTATTGTATTCAACCCAGTCAGGCTAGAATGAAAAGGTGAAGGCACAGTAGGAGAATGCAGCCGTCCAGTACTTTCGAACTGACAAGTATAGGTCAACCGAAGCAGTAATACCATGCCACCTGTCGTAGCTGCCCATGTGTGGACACACAGCCTTTCAAGTCCACGCTAGCTATGTCTACACCATCCCCACCCCCGTATTTCTTTCTACTAAGCTGGCGTATTTTCTTTATCACATATTTTTCCGGTCAACCGGTTAATACTCCTTAGCGGCCATCCTGCCGAGAGAGCATTTTCAAGTTCAAGTTCCCACTATCAGTAGTGGGAATAGTTCAAGTTCAGTTCCCCCTATCAATATCAATATTTGCTACCGGTGGGAATTGAGGTGACCCTGCAGCAGTGACTGCGCAGGGGATAGGCGAGGGGTGGCGACCGCCTCCCTAAACATCCAGAGGGCTTCCGTCAGACACTGACGCAGAGGACGCCTTCTCATAATGCAACCCCTATCAAACCCACTCTCCGGTCAACGAGTGTATGTTGGGTTTTTGTTGTTGTTTTTTATTAAGGCGTTAGTATCAGATCTCCATTAGCGCAAAGAGCTTCCGTCGTAGTAGAGGCGGTGTGTGAAGCCTCGAGAAAGGGTAGGCAACTAGAGAGAGGAAGAGGGCGAGAGTGAGAGAGGTGGAGATGGCAGGAAGAAAGTTGAGGGCGACTCGATGGGAGGCGACGGGTGACGAGAGGGAAACCACGGTCGCCAGTCAGAGTGGCGAGTGCATGTCGCACGATGAGTGATGGATTGCATCACGCCACCCGTAACCGGCAGGAGGGAACATTAATGCTAACGCATACCACGCATACTATGCCGCATGAATCGCACTGACCTTATGTGACTTTTCCAATGCGAAAGCATTTAGGCTGTCGTCTCACAAAAAATTTCCGGCTTCTCCGTAATTTCCTGATGACACCACCAGTGTCACGTGACCCCAATTTACCATTCTGAGGGCACACGCTAATTTTAAATTCCCCACCACATTCCCTGAGTTATCGAGAGAGGCCGCGTGACCTTGTGAAGTCATCACAACCGGCCCACCTGACTGCGAGCAAACTGCCCACAGTTGCCAAATTTAATGCATTTGTTACCCACTGTGGCGCTGTGCATGAGCTTTGCGGGAGCTCGGGAAGAGCAACCTGGTTCTGAGTTGCCGCACCGGCAGCTGTGGCGCATCACTTAACCGCTGAACCACTGCGCCAGTCGTGGTATGAGGACTCCCTGCGATCTATGAAAGCAATTGAGAGAGGCGTGACGTCATCAACACCGCTCGCGTAGCCGCCAGTGGACCAATCACACGGCACCACCAAATCTGAAAATCTCAGGGCCCCAAAAACTTGAATGTCCCCCCCCCCCCCCCCCCCTAAAAAAAAGTGGTAGGGTTTTAACAAACGAGTAGACGTACGAAAGCATGTGTTTAGCCTGGTTGGCTCATGGTTTTGCTTTGCTGGGTCGTCGGCACATCTGGCGACTATATTAGACTAGGTTAAGCTCTGATGGAAGTTAAGCTGACAGGATCTGTTCGCGCCACAGATGGGAGTTGATGAAGATGACGATGAGCAATGCACAGCGCGAGAGAGTGTTGCAGTTTAACGCGAGGCGTGATCGGCTGCGGCGATAGCCTAGTGCTCTCGTGCAGTGGCCAGCGAAGCTGATCCGTTCGCGCCGTCGCGAGTTCGACACCCAGTCGCGGCAATATTCGCTTCCTTTCTGTGTGGGCCAAAGTCATGACCCTCAAGGTCAAGCTTCACAGAATCTCGATGAGCCGGTAAGACCTCGTAAAGTATTACTTTCGCACTAAAGAAATTCCAAAGGACCCCCAAAAATTTGAGGGGGCACATAAGCTCCGCCTTAAGGGAATGACGCGATAACGTTAGTGGGTTAAGTCCCATACATGCAGAATTGGTCATTCTCGACTTTAAATTCATAGATCGATGGGAGTCCTCATACCACTCCTGGTGCAGCGGTTAAGCGATGCGCCACTGCCCTGCGATGGCAGCTGCTGCCACTGATGGGGCTTGCGCGACCCAGGTTGCTCTTTCCGAGCAACCTATCGCTAAAAATCATTAATTTAACAGCCACCTGCCACGGTACGCAGTTTGCTCACTATCCGGTGGGCAGGTTGTGATGACGCCACAAGACCACGTGACCCAGGTGGCCCACCTATAGGCTGCTTCTCCGGGGACTATTCGCTCACGACGACGACGACGACGACGCCGGATTTTCTGCAGAACGGGAGCCTTAACGCTATTGTGTTAAAATTCTGGAAGTGGGCTCACCCGAGAAAATGAAATAAGGTGGATCAGTGGGTCGAATTAGCCTAATCTCATATGAAAATCCAATGGAAACTACTCGATACTCGAACATTCTAGAAAGTGATGCTTCTTACTTACTATATAAGGGCAATGGAACCGGTTCTATACGGAGTTTTTGCGGGAAAATCGCAAGAACATTAGACACTCCTAAATTATAACGACATGTTACCGCATTTCCTTCTTCAAGAATGTGGCTAAGAAGGGTGCCCCTAATGTTTTTTTGTTTGTTTTTTTTTACAATTTGTTCTTTATGAGAAGGAGTGCTACAGAGCCAGCGTGCGTACCCAAAATTCGGCTCGGCCCCCTTTGCTCTCAGCGCCACCCCACTACAAATATCCCGACGCCGTCCCGGCTCTGCAGTAGTTGCAATCCAGCGTTTTGCGTGTGCACATGCTATCTGTTTTACCTTAGGAATGAGGCGGGAATCACATAAAGGGAGCTTCCTTTTGGTTCCCAAGCTGCTAAGTGCGTGGCATTGACGGTGCCAACTAGTTCTGAGGACAACTCGACGTACGCGCACGTACGCACATCGAGAAGTAAACGGCGAATCATGCCGATCGCTCTTCATCCTGCTTGCGTGAAGAGGCTAAAAAGCCTTCGGCAGTCTTGACAGATCGTGTTGACGGAAAGCGTGCCAGCCTCTCAAGAGCCACCGCGGTTCGCCCCCCTGAGCGACAGCTCGTCGCAGCGCCGGAGAATCGGCGACACTCGCGCAGAGCGCAACTTGTGACGCTCCGGCGTCGAGTCCCGAGAAGTGCGCCGGGGCGACAGAGGGAGGGGGGAGTCCACAATGGAGAGCACTCCAAGTATCTGCATGCTAACTCGACAAGAACCACGCGGGCCGTAATTAACCTACGCCGTTACGGCGCTCTCCGCGCGCCCGGCGCTTCTTTGTGCTTCGCCCGAGCGAGGGCTCCTTTTTCCCGGCTGTCAGCTCCAACCCGGTGTCCGCGCGTTGCGCGCGCACAAAGGGGCGACCCCCGGAGAAAAATTCGCAAAGCACACTCGGGAACCAAGAGGGGGGGAGGGGGACACGCGTGTGACACGGTGGCGTTAATTTGATTTGGAGAAGAAAAAGCTCTCTCTCGTGGCGCGCGCCGCCGCGAGTGAGGCTTGATTCGCCGCGGCCGCCCGGTGTAATCACACGCTTTGTCGCTTTGCGGCCGTTTTAATGGTGTGCGATTAGTCCTGTTTACCACTAGATGGAGACCCGCGCCGGAAGATGCGCGCGGGGCGAAAAAGAAGAAAGTGAACAATTACGAATCACGGTCGTTAGAGGAGCCGGGTTCCGCGGCGGCGTGCCGTAATGAGGGCCAGTCGGCAAATGGCCGCCAATTTGCAGGTTTTCCTGGCGGCGCTCTTCTTCCCTCCGGAGGAGCTGGAGCGTTGATGGCCGCCCCTCGGCGCGCCCACCTACGCCGCTACCGTTGGGGCCTGCCGAGACGACGGCCTGGCGCGCACTTCGCGAAACCGGCGACGTATAAGCGGGCTGGCAGGCGCGTGGCACGCGTGGCGATCTTCTCAGCGGCCGTTGGCGTGACGGTCCATTTTTTTTTTTTTACTCTCTCGGAATCGCGTTTCTGATTTCTTCTTTCTCTTGAAGAATCCACCCTCATCCAACACGCACACACTTGCCATAGCATAATAAAGGGGAAGAATACGGGCTTCCATCCGGTCGTTGCCTGTCCGGTAGTACGAGTAGCAAAAATGGGAGGGTACTCTTAAGATCCGCCTTATGGATATGACGCGATATCGTTAACGGGTAATGCCCAGGCATGCGGAATTGGTCATTCTCGACTTTACATTTATAGATTCCTGGGATTTTTGGGAGTCAGCAAACCAGGGGCTCGAGTTCTCGACGTTTATCGCACGTATACAGGAGCGCCTCATGAATGGCCCGCACCAGTGATATTATCAATCGTGAACTCCAAGCAGTTGCCGGTCACTGGCGGTTTTCACATGCCAACAATTTTAGGGGTTCTTCGCGTGCGACTTTCTGTCGTACTTGTAGCTTCCCCACCCTCTTGCGCGTTTTAATGGGGCAAGAAATATGCACGGAGATCTAAAGTTATATAGAAAGGAAAAATTCAATAATTCGACAAGGATAGGCAATAGCACGATGCTGTTTTCACAGAATGTAGAGAAAAACAGGAAGTAATCTTATTCCCAGAATAGTTGCACTTACCACTGAAAGGTGGCACTTCAGTTGGGCGAATATTTGAACGAACGGACGGACGGACGGACGGCGTCCCCCTTGAAACAGGGTGGCGGCAGTTGCCACCAAGCTCGGCTTTTTTTCTTTATTTTTATTTAGCGGTGTTAAGAATTGGTACAAAAATTCCCATTTTGATTAAATATATTTTCACTCCTACACTTCAACCTTATGCCACCTCTCTGCTTTTGGGGCACAAATCTCCCAATCACTTTTTGCTAACTTCCATCGCAGATTCATTCTCACGACCATTGTTCTCGCCAAACCTTACAGCCCCAGGGAGAATGACTGTACCTGCATCTACATCCGGATGGATACCATCACATTCAAGTATGAGATCTTCAGTTGGTTCTACAGATTTACCACACATAGCAGACGTGTCATCTTCTTGGTTCTAAAACACCCTGGCCTAGCTAGCTTCAAAGAGTAGGGCACTGCCTCTGTAGTTATCATAGAACGATTCCTTCCTGATCTGCCTTTTACAGTATCGATATAGTTGTACACTCTGCTTCTTTTCCATTTATTTACCTTCCGCATTTTTAAACTGCTGTTTAAAGCTCTTTATTTCTCCGTCCTTATGTTACGCAAACTTTCTGGTTAGTTTCCTAGTCATTTGCTGCCATTGTGAGTCAACGATCTTCCTGTATATTATTTAAAATACCTTAGCTTGTTATCATCCAATTTCCTCAGGCGTTCTTATAACATTTTACTCTGAGTTTTCCGTGCTTCGAAATATGTCCAGCCCATATAACCCTATACCGCCTCGTTTGTGGTTTTTCCTTGGGCGCCTATATAGTACTAACCTTCCAACAGCTCTCTGGTTTACTTCTAATCTCGACTGAACTTCAGCCCTTATGCACAAAACCGCATTCCTGAAAGCAAGCCCCTGCACCATTATTCCGTTCCAAATACATCTCAGTACTTCATATTTGCTGTACCCCCTTATGCCCTATGTTTCATTATCCCTGCATCTCTTCGCCCTTTTTCCCTAAAAGACTATTCGTGCTGCTCCGTGTATATCTGTCCTTTGTTTAGCCATACCGCGAGATATGTGTATTCGGCCACTCTGGATATTTCATAGCCTTGTATCGTAAGCACGTACTGATCAGTTGTATCGTTGAAACGCATCACACCTGACTTAATCATGCCCAACAATTTTGGAGAAAAGCATTTTTGAGTGACAAACCATTTATGAACGCAATTTTTTCATATATTGAAAGATTTCAATATAACAATCAATATATACGCAGATCACCCGATGGCAGTCTTGCATTTTTTTTCTGTTAATGTTTTTGCTATCATCAAAACAGTTCTCCATTGGTTTTCAACGGCAGTGTTAACTGTTCGATGCGATCGATGGAAACACTTTAAAAGGATATTAAAAGAATGGACAATTATTTTCAATATTTCTATAATATTTCGAGGAATCCCACAAGGTGGAGTAGATTGGTAATGAGGGAGTACTTACTCACTGACATCCACCCGAGCGCAGCCATACGGCTACAAAGGAAAGCTATACGACTTTCTCAGAAACTTCGCAGTTAAAGAAAAGTTCGTCCTGGTCCGGAGTTCGAACCTGGGACCACCGCTTCACTGGAGCAGTCGCTCTACCAATTGAGCTAACCGGGACGGCAAGCTTATGGTAGGGCGAGAGCGAATTGATCAATAACTCGAAGTGGGAACTGTGTTGGTGAAATATTCAGAGGAATCGCCCAAGGTGGAGTAGATTTGTAATGAGGGAGTAATTACTCATTGACATCCACCCGAGCGCAGCCATACGGCTACAAAAGAAAGCTATACAACTTTCTCAGAAACTTCGCAGTTAAAGAAAAGTTCGTCCTGGTCCGGAGTTCGAACCTGGGACCACCGCTTCACTGGAGCAGTCGCTCTACAATTGAGCTAACCGGGACGGCAAGCTTATGGTAGGGCGAGAGCGAATTGATCAATAACTGGAAGTGGGAACTGTGTTGGTGAAATATTTAGAGGAATCGCCCAAGGTGGAGTAGATTTGTAATGAGGGAGTAATTACTCATTGACATCCCCCCGAGCGCAGCCATACGGCTACAAAGGAAAGCTATACGACTTTCTCAGAAACTTCGCAGTTAAAGAAAAGTTCGTCCTGGTCCGGAGTTCGAACCTGGGACCACCGCTTCACTGGAGCAGTCGCTCTACCAATTGAGCTAACCGGGACGGCAAGCTTATGGTAGGGCGAGAGCGAATTGATCAATAACTCGAAGTGGGAACTGTGTTGGTGAAATATTTAGAGGAATCGCCCAAGGTGGAGTAGATTTGTAATGAGGGAGTAATTACTCATTGACATCCCCCCGAGCGCAGCCATACGGCTACAAAGGAAAGCTATACGACTTTCTCAGAAACTTCGCAGTTAAAGAAAAGTTCGTCCTGGTCCGGAGTTCGAACCTGGGACCACCGCTTCACTGGAGCAGTCGCTCTACCAATTGAGCTAACCGGGACGGCAAGCTTATGGTAGGGCGAGAGCGAATTGATCAATAACTCGAAGTGGGAACTGTGTTGGTGAAATATTTAGGGGAATCGCCCAAGGTGAAGTAGATTTGTAATGAGGGAGTAGTTACTCATTGACATCCACCCGAGCGCAGCCATACGGCTACAAAGGAAAGCTATACAACTTTCTGAGAAACTTCGCAGCTAAAGAAAAATTCGTCCTGGTCCGGGGTTCGAACCCGGGACCACCGCTTCATCAGAGCAGTCGCTCTACCAATTGAGCTACCAACTGACCAACACTGTTCCGCCTTCGAGTTATGGATGAATTCACTCTCGCTCTACCATAGCCTTGCCGTCCCGGTTAGCTCAGTTGGTAGAGCGACTGCTCCGGTGAAGCGGTGGTCCCGGGTTCGAACCCCGGACCAGGAAAAATTTTTCTTTAAATACGAAATTTCTGAGAAAGCTGTACAACTTTCTTTTGTAGACCTATGGCTGCGCTCGGGTGGTTGTCAATGATTAATTACTCCCTGATTACATTTCCATAGCAGTACCTTACAATTTCCAAATGTTCAAAATTTCTGTCCGAGAAAGTTGCACATGTGAGCAAAATTGAAACCTAGAGGGTCTCCTTCGTCTCCACAACAATTAATCAGAGTTTGCAAATCTGGAGTTTGCAAACAGTGAGATACGCCACTTGTCGGTCACAGATGTGGTAATAAAATTTATCGTTGCTAAAAAATTACCGTGTTTTTCTGTGCAGTTTGGTGAAAACCTCACTGCGCTACAGTTTACAGTTTTCGAATTATTAAATTTTTACTTTTTATGCGAATTTTGGATCACCGGCCCTGCATATATGTGGTTCACAAATCCTTTTTTTTTTCTTTTTTTTTACTCTAGGCTCTTTCTCCCTACCTGCTGACAACTAGGAGCAGTCTGGCGTGAACTGCAATGTAGAAATCAGCTCGTTTCCCTCAACCGATCGAGTACTGGCTGACGTGGCACCAACGCGGATTATTTGCGCCTACACCCTCCATCCGTTCCACTGATTTGCGTTTCTCACAGGCCACCTAGTTCGTGAAACTCCAGCATTCGAAGCGTCATCGTCTGCATGCACCTTTAAAAATGAGGAAGGCGCAGGAACCAGCCATTGGGCATGGTGTGACCTCTACGGGCATGTGGATCAGGAATCCTTTCATATTTTAATCCAGGTCAGCAAACGTTTCGGTTAGTGCTACCGTAGTTATGATGTGTTTTTAATGGCCCTGCCGTGCCCGTTACAAATGTGTCCAATGGTCAACAAGCTTCTTGTGTGTTTTAAACGACTATTGATGCTTGCCGACGACGTGGAAAGCAGTCCCTGACATGCAGGATGTGTTACCTGTAACACGAAGTCTGGCTCAAGCTGTTAATATCATTAGGAATGAAAACAAAGGATCAATGAGTCGTTGGCTGCTATTCACGTGAAGTTTGAAACACTCACTGGACTTGAAAAAAGGGACGTATAATGTCGATGAAAAACTGACACTTCTTGAACGTTTGTTGTGTGACCTTGCATGCCGGGTCGACGACCTTGAGAATCGATGTAAGCAATCGAACCTAATTATTTGTGGCCTGAAAGAGGTCGAGGATGAAACGGTTAACCACCTAGAAAATAGAGTGATATGCAATGTGATAAATACTTCGGCCATATCAGATGCAGAAAAAATGCATCCCATGGGCGCAAAAAAAAAATAAAACAAAACTCGGCCTGCAATCTTCAAGCTCCTCGATTATAAGAACAAGACAAAAATCTTTTCAAAGCGCCGGGAGCTAAAAGATTCGTTAGTTTCGGTAAGCGAAGACTTTTAGTGCGAAAGCTCTATACCGAGGGGTGAGCCCCAAGCAAGATTTTGCGATGCGTGTGGGGTTGTGCCGATCTTGCAACGCTTGTTGTTTTGTTGGTTTATTGGGGTTTAACGTCCCAAAGCGACTCAGGCTATGAGGGACGCCGTAGTGGAGGGCTCAGGAAATTTCGACCACCTGGAGTTCTTTAACGTGCACTGACATCGCACAGTACACGGGCCTCTATAGAATTTCGCCTCCATAGAACTTGCTCCCTGGGCCAGTGGACACCTCAGTCGCACTTTAAGGTACGTGGCGGAGGTTTTCACCTGCAAAATACTGTGCTTTCGCGCAATATTTCGTTCTTAACGATGCTAAACCGCCAGCCATTCTTTTTTGGTCATTAAACGTTCTTTCTCCTCAAGTTTACCTATCTTCTGTTGACCGGAGCCTTTAATATTGACTGCATCAATTACATTGCACTCTCGACGTATCGAAAGGCTGAACAAAGCATTCCTAACATTTAGACCACTATGGTACGCAGAATGACGTATTTAAGTACTCCTTTTTCCCCCGAGCATTTTACCTGAAGAGGTGGTTAAATGCTCGTCCCTGGATAGTGTCCTTTTTTAGTTAACGACTGTTTCCTGCCTGCACAGTGTTCTGGTTTGTTACTTTTGCCCTCTGAAAATCTTGTGAAACTTGCGCGTTCTGGCCGGTGGTATTGTTTCACTTCTGTTTCTTTATTTCAATGTTTCAATCTGTTATCTATAACTTCATAACATTAAGGTATGCGGAGACTGTTTTCATTGTATTTTATGCCCCGACCCTGAAATAGCCTCGGCAGTGTGGCAAGCAGTGTATGAAAAATTTATGAGTAATATAAAATAAATATGCACACAGAGAAGAATACATGACTTGCCTGTGTCCTACTCCGATATCAAAAACACACTGCTTCACGGCTTATTTACCTAGTCAGCGCAATTTTATGAGGGCACCGTCGAATGTGTACCACTCATTTGCTGAAAAGCATTCATTACAAAGGCGCATTTTCTTGCATTGAAATCCGTGATTCCTTTCTGTGGTACTCTCTTTCCCACTCTTTTTTTTTTTTTTTTGCTTCTCAAGAAATTCTCTCGGAAACAGAGCTTCTTTTTTACTCCCTGAGCACGGTTTCCTAGGAATGACTTGCGTGCTGCTCAATAGTCTTGCTCTGAACCGATGTAAAAAAGAGTTTGTAGCTCACAAATACTAACGCGTTGCAGACAGAAACTTTTTCCTTGCAATAGAGGCGAAATAGCTCTTTTTATTTACAAAAATGTCCACAGTGCAATTAGTCTTCCTAGGCCAAAAACGCAACCACTACCTTCATACGTCGCTTTAAAAGATCCAGAAGTGTAGAAGCAACCCGTAGAGCTCCTAGCCAAAAGTGCCGAAACAGCGAAATCTTTCATGCGTCAAACTGCGAAACGCATAACGGAAAACAGCGATCAGTTAATAAGGCACTCGACGACGCTTGAATTTCCTTTCACTGCGTAAACATATCTAAGAACTTTTTCTCTTTTCAAACACTTCTCTTTAGAATTAAACACCGAGCGGATTTTTGGAATGCTTTCTTTGCGGTTTAAAAGAACGTCAACATGGGCTAGATGGTGCATTATTTGAGATTGAAAAGGCAATAGCGCTACAGCGAGACATACACAAGAAAGACTGACGCAGGTCATACTCTAACTTCTAAGTTTATTTACTGCCAAGCCAGCAAATATATAGAAAATTTAAGGCATGCGCAAAAAACAAGACCACAAAGCATCAACAAAACCGTTCAAGATATGACATCTAGGTCTTGAAAAGGCGGACCGAAGTATCACTCGCGCAATCTAGTCCCCTCTTTTTTATGTGGAACTCTTCCAAAACCTCCCGTGCTTTCGTATCTCTACTCCTGTCCAGAATCTTTATCTCCTGCAGTCGTGGTTCACACTTCTTGCATTGCTTGCGTATTTTTTGCCCCGGCCCATGTTCTGCCGCACGGTTACACACGAAGCATGCAGCACAGTGCTGTGAAAGAAGTGCGCCTCCTAGTTGTTTTAGAGATCGTGCATGTTCAGCAGCGCGGTCATTAACGCACCGCCCCGTTTCGCCCACATAGGCTTTTCCGCAGGTCAGTGGTATCTCATATGCCAACCTGTGCAGCACTTCACGTACTGCTTGCCATGTTTTTTGTTGCAAGAGCTCTTTTTATCGCTCGCAATTCGCGCGCATATCTGGGCAAGCTTTCGTGGAGCAGAAAACATGACTGGAACGCCATGTCGCTTCGCCACCTTTTTCACACTGTGCCCGACCCTGTGCACATAAGGCACCACTTCTGGTTTCAAGGATTGTCTTCTTGGCTCACACGACTTTTGAAACATGGCACATTTGATGTTTTTAAGGAGGGTTTCAGCAAATGATGTGATGACCGGGCATGGGAGCCCCGCCGAAACCAACCGATCAACTTTCTTATCAAAACTCGCCTGCATAGCATGGTGACACGACTTCATGAGAGCTGATTCGAGGCAGAGGCCAGCAATGGCGCGTTTTGCAGTTTTCGGATGAGCTGATGTGTACTGATGTATAAGGCAGTAGCTCCTTCTGTGCTCGAGGTGAGTATCGCCAACAGACATGATCATGTCTGTACATGCTCATGCTCATGTCATGACATGCTCATGTCATGTCTTGGGGAGGCGGGTGACAAAAGCCGACTGATCGGCTTTCAAACACTACGCCCCCCCCCCCCTGCTCTCACGAGGGTATACAAACTGCCAGCATTACGGGAGAATCAGTGTTGTTCGAACATAAAAGTCTAATAATACGCTGCATATTGTTTTTACCGCGTTACATTTTTCTTTAAGGAGCTCTTTCTCTCTCTCTCTCTCTCTCTCTCTCCCTACCTCTCTCTCTCTCTACATTACATATGAAAGTTGCATAAAGGTCTGTACTGTCCGATACGAAAGTAACTGACCTCCCTTCGCACCGAACTCGACACCAGGAGTGCATCGGAGCTTTGAAGGGGCGTCGTTACTTTTGTCCATGCAGCCACTAAACTCTTAAAACGGGAGAAAGAACAGTGTTTCGGGATAAAGATGAAATACAGAACGTTAAAAGGATCACGGTAGCTATCACAGTGGAAAGCACTCTTAAAGACGTGCGGTATCTTAAATTTATTGTCATACAGCTAAGCGTGAACCTCGACTATTATCCTTGTGAGCTCTGCAATGCGAACCTGACAGTATCGCCGCGAAGTGCGGACACAAAAGTATGTCCGCACAAGTCTTGCGTGGATGTGCAGGAATATACGTCTCCGCATTTAGAAGAAGAACAAAGCACTGCCGGCTGCCCAATCCACGAAAACATGGATATGAAGTAAAAAATGAGTCACGCTCTCTGCAGAATAAAACGCACGAAAGAAGATTTCCCAGAACAAACCTAATTCCTATCCTATAGGGGCAAGTATTCGTTTTGCAGAACATTTACGACAGAGCTGCGTGTGTATTTACACCAGTTTAAAACAAACATGCCTAAGGGGAGATGGTATGCAAATTTCGCCAATTTGACCACATTTAAATAGTTCTATTTTTTGTGTACTGGCGCTAATCGTTAGCGTAGAACCGACATCAGTTGTTTTTGCTAGTCATGCAGCCTAGGTATTGGAGTTTACAAAACCTGGCGGCTGCTTGCTGCTTTTTTAATATGTTGCGAAGACAGTGATGCCACATTTCTCTTCCAATTTCGCGAGAGAAGCGCACGTTTTGAGCAAACTAGTGCGCTATACTATATATGTATTTCGTAATCTGGTGCTGAAACACACGGACAACAACCTGACAACAAGGGCATGCTTCCGTGGGTCTGCCGAATAGAAGAAGAGATGGAAGATGAAGTAATGTGCCAGGAACGGTTTTATGAATCACTCCAAACAAATTACGCTGAAGGCTAGTCGCCAGGCACATTTTAGATAGGTACTGCGCCACCAAATCTTAAAAGGTAATTTATAAAAACTCACTCATGCATTTAAGGACCATTTTCTCGCCAACCTTTCAAAAAAATCAAACGAAACTCTCAGGACTTTTAGATATATGCCGTGTCCAGCTGCTGAACTCGAAAATTCAGGATACAAATGAAACTTTTTTATTATGTATTTACATTGCTGAAAAAGATGTGAAAATTTTAATGTCAAAATTTAAAAATCAATTTTTCAAAATATAAGCATCCATGTGCAAATTATTCTAGTTCAGCTCATGACCCCGCATCTAAGATTGTTAGTGTAAATATTCGCAGTTCTAATGGCAACAGTCATTTTGTAAATGTACCTCTCTCAAAGCTCCACAGCACGGTTACTGTTTTTCCTTTAACTTCAAGTATGCTCAATAATTTTGATATATCTTAGTGTGATACGCGCAAGCTTATAGATCAAACATCCAGGCAAGTTTCAAGTTTTTTTTTTTTTGCATCAAAAGTTAAAAAACATAAAAAAATACATACACAAACATCACGAGATACCATCCCCCTTTCAATTCCTGTTTCGGTACTGTTTCTAACTGAAGACTACGCATACGTAAACGATAAGGTCAATAAATCAGGAAGACTTCACGTAATCATTTGTTACCCGTCTACAATTTTTCCCCTAATCATTTGTTAGCCTTGTGCTTTGTACAAATAAAAAAAAAGATTTCATTTGACTGTACGACATACCCAAGTATTTGTACGACTTAAAAGTCCGGCACCAGCGAAGCATTGCACGCACCTGAGCGTGGAAATGACATCTTATTAGACAGATTTTGCGTAGCGAAAACGGATACCGGATTTTCGGAAGATGGCCGCGCATGCGCAGTGGACACAACTGGCCAGCCCTTGCCCTACGCTACAGTACGTCTCCGCCATGCTAAACCTATCTGTTGTCTTCCACACGCTACTGCAAGCCTGGCTACCTGAAAGCAGAGCGTGGGCTTCCCTGCAAAGCGCTTACGCTCGAGACAGGCGCTTAAACTCCGGTTTACTTGTCGTGGCAACCGCGACCTGCAAAAAGCTGAGCGGTGAAACCCCTCCTCAAGGCTGCGAGGCGCGCGAACACGGCGTCGCTCTGTGAACATGAAATATATTGGTGCGTTGGAATGTGCGGGAGTTACGCTTCTCTGCGAGGCACTTAAAAGTAGCACGAGGTATCGCGCCTGTACAGAGGGCAAACAGGAGAAAGCTGGCGGCCGTGGGTGGATATCGCACCGCGTTCCTGCGTGTCGAGCAAGCCTTTTCGGTGAGAAGTGCACGTGTGGCACTCCTATAGAGGTTCGTCCGAACAAGTGGCCGCGACCTCGCTACAGCTGGCGCGACTGGAGGCGCGAAATAGTAACAGAAAAGTGGTTAAACATGCGGCGGGGCGTGTGAGAGCTTATTATGCAATCATGCAAGCAAACCAGTGCGATTTTTTTTTTTTTTTCGGAATTTACGGTGGTTGCATTTGCACAGTGCTCTTTGGAAGATACGTGACGTCCTGTGCTTAGCAGAGATTAAACAAAACCGATCAATGGTTTCGTTTTTTGCCCCGACAATTCAAAACCAAATTCTCGGTCGGTTGTCTTACAGCTATAGGAAAATGAATAATGGTGCCCACTTTTTTCAGGGTAATAGCCTGCATGGTCTTATGCAACATGTCGCGAAGCTGAGACCCAAAAGCGCTCCAAACCCAACTGCCAGCGACAGCAGCCTGGACGCTTGAGCAAATGAAGCGCGACTATGAAGCGGTGATACTAAACAAAAAATTGCCTTATTTAGCACTATTTAAAAAAAAAGGACATAAGGTTTCGGTTTATGCGGTTTAACGTCACAAATCGACTTAGGCTATGAGGGGCGCCTTAGTGGAGGGCTCGGGATAACTTCGACTACGTGGGGCTTTCTAACGTGCACTAACATCGCACAGTGCACGGGCCTCTAGCGTTTCACCTCCATCGAAATGTGACCGCCGCGGCCAGGATCGAACCCGCGTCTTTCATGTCCGCAGCCGAACACCATAACCACAAAGCCGATGCTGCGGCTCGAAATAGTACATTAAGATGTTTTTTTAACATAACAAAAGGCTAGATCTCTAATAAAAATTATATTCTGTTTTCACTTTTATTCCGTTGCAAATCGCGTTCTCTTTCCCTTGCATCACGGCGACCTTTATTGGCTACCCCGAGTTCGCAGGTTTTGTTCCTGTCGCAGTTGCCAGTTGCCAGGCTTATCAGCTCAAAAAGAGTATAAATTCAGTTCGTGCTTGGTAAAATTCGCTAGTTTCGGGGTTTCTCCCTTAAACTCTACAAGGATGCTACTAAGTCATTGCAGCTTGGTAGACTTAATAGCCTCCGTTTTCTTCCTGCATCGCTGTCTGGTTTCAGTTGATTTCGCCTCGAAACGTTACCGTACATAATAACCTCTTGGTGCCTCTCTGGTAAAGGTATACCTGGACTTCTTTAGCTCCATTTTAAAAATGATGTCACCTGAGTCCGGTCTACACGTTGAGGAGTTGCTGCATGGTTCGACTCTTCAAATGCCACAAGGTACACTCTCGCAATTAATAATAGAAAAAGAGCCGAAAGATCAAAGAAGCTGATGTGCGTTGAAAGACAACGTCGGAAAAACATCGCATAACCCGTAATACAAACGCATCTTTTTTTCTTGACGTCACTTTCACGTCACTTCCGGCAAACTTAATTGGCACCCCATCGCGCAGGTGACGCTGATGCGCCCCATTTGACACCATGCTTTGAACGTGTGAGCTTCTATGGAATTTACGCGGCCATTTTTCGGGGACCTTGTAGCTTACACTAATACCTTGCGAGTGCGGGGATCTACTTCATCAGTCAACGTACCAAGTGTTTCCGATGAATGTTACAAATCATTAATGTTGCTATCAGTGCTATCATCGTGCTATCAGTGCTGCATCATTAAATAAGTCCTTTAGCGAGCGAGCACTGAACATTTCCCGACTACAAAATTACTAAAGACGACCAGACTGCGCACGCCGTTCTCATGCTTGTACCCGCCTTACAAGCGTCACAACCATCTTCCAGCTTCGCAAGCACTCTCACGTTAGCGCGAACCGCGTCGGGACGTTTAAGTGTGTTCTGTTTGGAAAAACGAGCGCGTCGGAGTATATATTTGTCGTCTCTAGGCGTCAGTGCCGACAGGCGCCTTCTAAGTAAAAGAAGCACATATATTAACACATTCACTCATGCACGCCACCCTACTAAATAAATATTGTCAAAAGGTCACAAGTTTTAATTATTCACGTCAAATCGCCGGCCCCACCTGGCCTTCCTCTAATATTTACCTCAATCGAGGCACCCACTGCAGAAGAAAATACTAGTGCACCTTAGTTGTGCAACCGATGCTACGGGATTTCGAGTGCTAGCAATTATGAGCATACTCCTTACAAATTCAGCGAACGCATGGGCTTACTCAGTTTTTGCCAGTGTACACCCGTGATAACAAAGGTATACTCCCTTCTCTCACAACTCATACTTTCATTACGCCGCAACTAACAAGCAATTTTATGATGACATTCACTTCCCAAATAACACATTGAACAGCAAACAACACATGCTGCTTTACTAGTGGGTTAATTCAGGCCGAGGCGGTAAAGGAGCGGTCTTTCACCTTGTCTCACACATGTCAAAAAACGTGTTAACGTTCCAGCACAATTTTGTTAAATGTGGTTATAAACGTGTTAAATATATTAACTGTCTTGCGAAAAATGTCTTACGAAGCCGCCTGGCATCAGTTTAAAGTTTCGAGCAGAAGCCTGTACGGTGCCTTTAAGGCAAATTAGACACCAATATCAGACGCCTGCACAATACAATATGCCGTCCCTTATGATGCTCAAGTTCTGGTGTCAACAACTAACAAAATATTTGCGTTTGAGGAAAAAATAAGCTAGGCACAACTGATAGGAAAAAACAAATAAAAAACAGACAAAACGGCAAAAGCAATAAGATGCTAAATAAAGGTTTGAAAGACTGACACAAGACCTTTAGCAATGATGGCAAGTGATAGCTGAGCATTTGACGTCCATAATTAGTTCGCGTTTGGGGAATGAACATTCATCGCGGTTTCTTTGGCATGAGTGTGTTCTCTTGGTGTTAGATGATACAAAGTTTCAAGAAGATTACGGTAGGTATTACCTCTCTAATTTCGTTTTATTAAATTGACTTTATATAGCTCGTGTATTGGAGTTATGTGGAGAGCATTAAAGAGAGGTTTAGTCGTAACGTCGCGGGGGATGTTTGCAGTGCTTCTTATTGCTTGTTTTTGAATGGCATGTAAGCTATTTAAATTTGAGAGCGTAGTAGTTCTCCATACTGTGAAACAGTAGTTTAAAATGGAAGCGAACGTGGAATTACAGAGAATTAGTTTCCGATCTTTTGTAAGCATCGGCGACACTAAGCGAAACGGTGAGTGACAAACACAGTCACTTCCCCGTCGCCGCTGTCCGCCAAAAGCAAAAAACGAAGTGAACCACGGGCTCCAATATTTGTTTTCAACAGGCCGTAATGTGCAGCTGCCAGTTGCTACAAATAAGACCAGCTTATGCACGGAGAAAAAACAAAGTTTGTGGTTGCGAAGCACCGGGCGTAGAGTATAACATTTGTGCTCGCTGGTGCGACCCCCCATCCTCCCCCTTAATATGGACGACTCGAATTATAGACACTTTTTCTGGAGACCAAACATTTTCAATGCACTTACACCTTGTTAAAACGGAAACTCGCGGTCCGGACAATGCACATAACGAAAACGCACAGAACCCACTCGGGCCCATGTATTTCTGTCGCATTAATACAGACAGCAATAACAAAATCTTGTCTGCCCCAACCAACCGCGTCTGTTGCTGTATTTTGAAAACAAGACACCAGCGAAAGGCTCAGTGCACTTGTGCAAATTGCCTTATGTGACAGACCTTTCTTGCGTTTTCGTGCTTTACATTGCCAAAGTGCCTAGTTGACTTGCCTTACGGTTTACAGTATTGAATGAATTGGTTGAAGAACGAAAGTGGACCCCCCCCCCCCCCCTCCTTAATATGGACGACTCATGCTGTAGCACCGCATTATTTAAGAAACTGGAGGAGGGCACTTAAGCTCCACCGTGAGGGTATGACGCCGTAGCGTTAATGGGCTAATAATGCCCCTATATGCGGAATTGGTTATTATCTGCTTTACATTCATAGATTCCTGTGGCCGCCACGGTGGCTGAGTGGTTATGGCACTCGACAACTTACCCTAACGACGCGGGTTCGATCCCGGCCGCGGCACTCTAATTTCGATGGAGGCGAAATTCTAGAGTTCCGTGTGCTGTGCGATGTCAGTGCACGTTAAAGAACCCCAGGTGGTCGAAATTTCCGGAGCCCTTCGCTACGGCGTCCCTCATAGCCTGAGTCGCTTTGGGACGCTAAACCCCCTAAACGAAAGCATGGATTCCTGGGAGTCTTCGTAGCACTCCCGGCGCAGTGGTTCAGCGGTTAAGCGATGCGCCACTACCCCTGCGATGGCAGGCGCTGCAGCCGGTGGGGGTTTGTGAGGCCAGGTTGCTCTTCGTGACCAACCTCTCGCGACCAATCATTAGCTTAACTGTCAGCTGCCACGGTGGGCAGTTCATTCACAATCCGATGGGCAGGTTGAGAAGGTCGTCGCGCCTTGCCAGCAGCTGATTTCGTTCACTCAAACGGGGATTGAGAGCAGCACAATCGTGGCGCGCGAATGTGCTAGTCACGTGATTCTTCTGTATTTCGCGGACTTTCTTTGGAGCTTGGCAAACCGATACACGTGAGGCTTTTTTTTCGCAAATAAATAGAATGGGGTTTTCTGAAGGTGCTCTCCAACTTTGCTTTCACATTTGCTGTCTAAAGTCAATATTTACGCGTTTAGAAAATTATCTTAATAGCCATTTAATTAATTGCAAAACAAAAAATTGCCAATGATGCGCAAGCCGGTTGGTAGGTGTATGTAAGTGGTTTCCCTGGCCTACCTCAAATATGTTATCTTTTAACGCTTGGCTAAAGTTAGCCTGGACACCCTGTATATAGTATATTTCCTGTTCTCGGCCATGAGCTGCGATGGTGTGCCATATGATATGATAATGCTATTGGGTTTACAAAGCATGTGGAAACACCGAATGGCTGTTACATTAGGCATGGTAATGCTTATGTCGGAGATATTCGTCAGTATTTGGGGATTCTGTTCGTGAAATCGTAGAGGTTTTGAAAACTTCGCTATGTGCACGTGAGTGGATAACTGTACTCGAGGAAGTGACCAACTTGAATCATTTATAGTGAGACCAGTTGTTGGTAAACTGGATCACCTTTCCGATTCGTCCAGTCTGTACTTTGTTTTGTGAAATAAAGGCAATAGCGAAAAGAAAGCTACGAGGGCCTGGTCCTATCCGCGCTGGGTTCCCGATCCAAAGCACGTGGGTTTGAATCCCTTATAATCGTGTGTGTGTGTTTTCTTTACTCTGGTATGCATGTCTGGTACTCTCGGAAACTATTCCGCTCTCAAACTGCCCCGGAAATCACGCTTCGTTTGCATTGCTCCTATGGACTACGGTTGCACCCTTTTCCAAGTGGACCAACAGTTAGTCCCTTTGCAGTTAGTCCAGAAAAGGATTAACGGTTGTGGAAAATCAGTTACTGCCCAAAAGGACTAACCTCTCGCTCCCTCAGAGTATGGTCTCGCTTAGAGTAAGGACAGTATGGGAGCTCTGCCCTGTGGCGAGGTCTTCACGCGTCCCTGCATTGAATATTTCGCATTTCGCCCAACTTTGCTAAGCAAAACACTCGCAGTCAAGGTACCGTTACGAAAGGAATGCCATTTGAATACGAACTTCCGCTTGTTATTTTTCTTTTTTTTTTTGGGGGGGGGGGGGGGGGCGAAAGTCCGCGACTCCAGTTTAACAGTGCCGCATATATCCAACGGCTTCAAAGGTCATTAAATTCTTCGTTTTTTTTTTTTTTGTATAATTACTGCGAAGTACGCACTACTTTCTCTCCACCGGCACGACTGCGAGCAGTACTGCTTCCGTTTCGTTGCCGCCTGATGCACCAGCTTTAGTTCTTTTTTTGTTTTAACCCCTCAGCAGTTGTAACGTGCTCTTCGCTGCAGGTACCCGTAACACTAAAGCGCCGGACGCATCGCGTGCAAGGCGAGAGAAAACAAAGCTGAACGGTGAACGACTGCTGCACGAACAAGGAGCAGCAACGCCTTTGAGCAGGTGTTTTCTCGGCGGCATTACAGAGTAGCGCACGGGAGCCGGCATCGCGTGCTCGGCGGCCGCAGTTGCGCCCCGGTCCTCGCACCGGCGCAGCGCCGTGACCTCGGCTGAGAGGAGAGGCCCTCTTCCTCCTCCCTGGTGGGGGAGAGAGAGAGAGTGAGCACTGCATCGTCGGCGGTGCCGCGCGTGCGCCCCCGCGCGACTCGGACGCGAGTCGCTCGCGTCGGAGGCTGTGGAAAAGGGGCCAAGTGTGTCGGCAAAATATTGACACGACCGGCGCCTCGCGAGCAGCCAAGGGGCGAGAGTAAACGCCAGTGTAAACAAATCAAGCCGCGCGCTCTTCTCCGCGCAACCGCGTATTTTAGGGGATCCCCCGACCGGCTATTTCCGGCCAGTGGCTCCTTCTTCGCCGCCGACGACGACGCCGCCGCGCAGGTCTTTCCACGTTGTCTCTTCTTTTTAAAACTCGATTTCTGGCGCCCAAATTTCTTGCTGCTCTCGTTGGGTCTCGCGCTCTTAACGCGCGCGCTTTCTTCGGGCTGAAGAGGCCGGTTCGGCGGCGGCGGCTTCCGATTGGCGGATGCGGGGCGGAGTGTCTCTATTTGGGTGGCCCTCCCCGCGCTATTATCCGGCGGGCCGCGCACTTCTCGCGCGGTAGGCGTGCGAGTGGCGAAACACTTGCAAGATGCGCGGAGGGACTCCTTCCCGGCCCCCTCGTGCGCGAATCGCTGCGTTTGGCGCCCTTAGCTGCGCAGTGTGGCCGCTGGTGAGGCTGAATACCAGACGCGTATGGATTCTGCTTCAGAACAAAGGTCGCGTTATTTGTGCAGGTTACGTGAGACGCGCCTCGCTGTGGTTTCACGATATGTAAAAAAAGGGCTAGTTTAACAAGTAGCAAATAAGGTGTTATTGTGCCTTTAGAGCTGCTTACACCTTGATCCTTTCAAGCCCTTTCGACTCGGGAAGGCTAAGTGAAAGACCTAACCGGTTTCAGTGTTCCTAATTGGCAAAGTTAAATTATGTATGACACCTTGAGACTGGTCAACATGCGGTCTTTCAAAATTTAGATAACAGGCGTGGTCCGGGGTGGTCCGGGTTTCGGTGTTCCTAATTGGCAGCAATTATTTTCCAATTTTATTGCACAAAAAAAAATGCATCCGAGTGCAATAAACTGACGCTTAGGGGGCTTTTACAATCTTCGAAGAGAGAAAGTCGACTTTTCGGAGGGGAATAATAGAACAGAATCGGGTGTAATTTCCTATTTTCCTGGTCTGGCGTTCCGCGAAAGAACAGACTCTTATCACGTCGAAGTCGGGCTAGCGTGGGCATATACCCGACATTCGCAGCGTCCAGGACGAGACCCTCCACCTGCAACTGCGCATGCGCAGTTCCTCTCCGGCTAATCCGGTATTCGTCTACGCTAAAACATCTCTGTTGTGCAAATCATCTCTGAGTTATCGGATAGAAAGTTAAGGCTAGTTAGTTGTTTCGTAAATTCTACCTTTAAGCATACACGCAATTATCGCCCTCGTTATTACCATCCGCTAGCGGAAATTCAAGAATCGCAACAGCCACGTTCTGCGGCAGCGGCTTCTTTCGTTTTCTTTCGCTCGTAACTTTCATCCAAACTTACATGTACAAGTATATCCGGTCCCGTCTATCGTTCGAACCGCTGCGTCTGCTGGCGAGAGCGTAAAGCTGTTTATGCTCCGTGTTTACAGCGTGACGGCTGTGTAGACATCAGAGCTCTTAGATCATAACAGCTCAGGCGACACATTATCGTATAGACCAATACTGATCTGTAACGCAAGCAAGATTTGCTGGCGCTGCTGAGGCCGGCTGGGGGTAAAAGCTGGAGGTTCGGTCCATAGTGCACCTGCGGTGTCTTCCCTTTGTAAGCAAAACCCGAATAAATCCGACAACAAAATGTGAAAATATGAAATGTCATCTCAAAAGCGGTGTACTTTCTAAAACACAGTGACTCATGCTTGTGGCAGTCACCTGGGAATACTGGGCGAGAACGCGACCAACGAAAACACATGCAAGCAAAACTTACTGAAATATTTTCCTCGTTTCACAGCGTACCCGTGGAGTCGACCGTTCGTTTCCCACATGCTGCCCCTAGCGTCACATTTGCGCAGTAATACAATCATTCAGACTAGACAGCCTAGGCAGCAGTCCATGAAAAGGAGTTCTCAAACATTGTGATAGGCGAACGAAAGTGAACCGCGCGCCGTAGCAGACGACCGGGCCCAGACGGTATACCTCCGGCGTCGGCGAGCTCCTTCCTCCTGTGTTTGTAAACACTGTGTTGGTTTAGAGGGCGAGTGGCATTAGCCGCCGCCAGCGCTAACCATTAGGTCAAGGCCCCTCAGCGGACGCTGCAGAGGGGGATGACGGACGATAACTTCCCGGGCGAAGTTCTAGCGAGTTTCTTCGGAGAATTCGACGACCCACATTTTCCTTGAACACTGGCTTTCTGCATTCGATTTTGTCTCATGTGCATGCGACAGCTTCACTTGGGGGACACGTGCATCGCATACGTTGTAAGTGCACATGTACTACTTTGTGTTTGAAATTGGACAGCCCATGCAGGATTCAATACGCACAAAACCTACAATGCGCGTGAGGTCCTCGAGCATGTAATTTGCACACGCAGCTGTTTCACATCATCACTGAGGACACCAGTCAAGGTATCGCTGGAATTATGCAGTGACTATTTTGCCTTTTGGCAATAATGGTCTTGCACCTTTTGGGAACGTCGCATTACTGTTGCGCGCTACTCACCCGTTTCCGACGTTTTTGAGCTATAGAGGGAGGAGAAGAGAGGGAGAAGAGAGAGAGTGTGTGTGTGTGTGCGTTTGTGTGTGTGTGTGCGTGTGTGTGTGTGTGTGTGTGTGTGTGTGTGTGTGTGTGTGTGTGTGTGTGTGTGTGTGTGTGTGTGTGTGTGTGTGTGTGTGTGTGTGAGAGAGAGAGGGATCACAGTACTTGCTTCCTCCTTTCCTTAACTAATCTGCATGTTTTGCAACTAGCTAGCTCATACCCAACAATTCTAGACAAAAGCATTTTTGAGCGGGAAACCTCTTATCAGCGCAATTTTTTCATACAATGCAAGATTTCGCTATAGCAATCAATATATCTGCAGTTCACCGGAAGGTAGTCTTGTATTTCTTTCCTACTAACGTTTTTGCTGTCGTCGAAAGCGTTCCCCATTGGTTTTCTATGGCAGCCTTAACTGCTCGATGCGATCGACGGAAACACTTTAAAAGAAAAATTTTGCTACATACCAGAAGAATGAACTATTAAATTCAATATTTCCGCGAAAGTATCTTACAATTTTCAAATGTTCAGAATTTGTCGTGTCCGGTCGCTGTGTTGAATGCAGCGAAAGACGCACACGGTACTTTTAGACTTCGTTTATTTAAAGCCGATGAGGGTGCGACCAGCGTCGACCGAGGCAGGAGCCGAACTGGCCGCCCGAAGAAAGGAGGGAGTGGAGAAGCGTCCACGGCAGGGAGTGGCTTCCCAGAACAGGAGGAGGGTGCGGGGGCGCACCGTGGGGGGGCATCCGGCGACAGCGTGCGACGAGGGGCAACCGGTCGTTAGGAGGAGGATGCGAGTGGTCGTTAGGAGGAGGATTGAGTGGTCGTTAGGAGGAGGATGCGAACTGTCGTTAGGAGGAGGACGCGGGGGCGCACACACACAAAAGCAATAAGGGGACACAACACTTCCTTCCCCCTTAGAAAGTTGCCTGGTATCGTGCAGGGGGTCGGCGCTCACGCGTGGAGGCGCGCTGGCTTTGTGCGCTCGGGGGAGAAACACTTGTAGGCTGGCTGTTGTTCGCTGTGTCTCCTGGGTCTGTCCTGGGCGAAGTCTCTTCTTCCGGGAAGAGGTGCCAGGCTATGTGGGAAAATGGTGCACGTGTTCTCTCCGCTGGCGGACAGCTCTCAGACGGCGTCGTAAATCTACGCAGCTGGTTGAGATGTCGGCGTGCTACTGTGCCATGTATGTTGACGAGCCAAGAGCGCAGGCCTATGCGTCTGACAATTGTAGCTTCCTCCCAGCGTGGCTTTTTCAGAAACTGTCGGGCGAGGACGCGCTGCCCCTCATTAAGCGTGCCGCAGCGCGGAATTGCTTTTTCTTCCCGGAACGTCTCTGCCTTTGGCTCGGGGAGGATGGCTGTGAGCTGGGTTCGCATTTCACGCTCGAACATCATTTTCGAGGGGGTCTCGCCTGTTGTGCTCTGAACCGTCGTGTGCTGCTTGAAGAGAAAGCGCGCAAGGCGGCGCTGCAGCGAGCCTGTCTGATCTCTTTCAAGGGCGCGTTTTAGCTCGGCTACGTAGCGCTCGGCTTGTCCGTTTGTCGCTGGGTGGTAGGGGGCCGATGTAACTGATGAGATCCCGTTGTCGCGATAAAACTTGAGGATCTCCGCAGACACAAACGGTGTTCCGTTGTCCGACACTACCTTGCGCGGCAGGCCGAACGTTGCAAATAGTGATCGGAGGTTGTCAATGACTGCTGCCGAAGTCGTCTGTCCCATTTGCCTTATCTCAAGCCACTTTGTGTAGGCATCTACGACCACAAGGAAAGTGCAGCCCTCAATTGGTCCTGCAAAATCAATGTGCAGTGTGTGCCATGGTGTGTCTGGCTTTTCCCATTCTGGGACAGGAGCTTTCGGCGGGGCGCTCCGGCTGCTCTGGCAAGGCTTGCATTCTCGCACCACTGTTTCGATGTCGTTGTCAATGCCAGGCCACCACATGTAGCTTCTGGCACACTTTTTCATTGCAACGATGCCCCGATGTCCGGCGTGGATGTGAGACATAGCTTGTGCGCGTAGTTCTCTCGGCATCACAACTCGGGACCCAAATATGATGCAGCCGCGATGGGTGCTCAACTCTGTAGCTCGCCTGCGGTAAGCGTCGAAGTTGTCCCCTTTGAGTTTATGCACGTTGCCTTGTTGAACAGCTGTGTAAACTAGCCGGAGAGCTGCGCACTTCTGCGTAGATGCTGCAACTGTGCCTGCTGTAAGCGGAGGTTCTGGCAGTGCTTCGAACATCAGAACGTCTCCTGGTGGAAATGGTTCGTCAACAGTTGCGTCTAGTGGCAGACGGCTTAGCGCATCGGCGTTTTGATGTTTACCGCATATCATCACGCCTAGTGGAGAAAACCAATTTCTCCCTAGAAGGCTTGATCCTGTGCCCTTCACAACAAGCAGAGGTAGCGTATGGGTCTGGCCGTTGTAGTTAACCTGCACGTTGGCAGAGCCCAATAGTGGCAGATTCTGTCCTGACCACGTTCGCAGGTGCGTGTCGTCTTGTTGCAGGGCGGGTGCGTCAGATGGCCATGAAGTTCGGAACGTGTCCTCACTGATCAGAGTACAGGCTGCGCCGGAGTCCACCTCGAACTTAATCAGCTGGTGATGTACGCTTACTTCTGTAAAAATCTTCGGTCGCGTGCCGAGATTCATGGTGTTCAGGTCGTACAACACAGATGGTGTTGCTGATGTTGTTCCATGGAGATCAGATAGCGGCGTATTCTCTGAGGCGTTGACGCTGTGATTAGGCTGGGAAGGTGACTTTATCTTGGCAAGTCTCCGTTTCGTAATGCATGCTCTTTCGATATGCCCTCGCTTGTGGCAAAAATTACACGTGGCTGACTGGAATCGACATCCCTGGGGGTTGTGTTGGTCGTCACACCGCCAGCAGCGTTGTGCCTTTTTGACCGATTTTACAACAACAGAAGGCTTGCGCACCTGGTTGCTTGTCTGGTGTACCGGCTCGGTGTTCCGGCGAATCCCTCTCTGCTGGTGACCGGCGCTCTCCGCTCGAACGGCGATGTCGTAAGCTTTGCTGAATGTGAGGTCCTTCTCAGCGAACAGGCGCTGCTGCAGTGACTCGTCACTCAGTCCGCACACAAATCTGTCGCGTAACATCACGTCCAAGGGAAGCATGGTGGTGTTAGCAGAAGAAGCTGCGTCTCCCTCCGGCCCGGTAGCTGTTGTCGACAGCGTTCCAAAATTGCAGTCGGCAGCGAGCTTCTTGAGCGCGGCTACGTAGGCGCTCACAGTTTCTCCTTCCAGTTGATCTCGTCGTTGGAAGCGAGCCCGGCTGTAGACCTCGGATGGCCTTGGGTCGTAGTGCTTTTGCAGCGCTTTTACGATGTCGTCGTAAGACACTGCCGCTGGTGTGCTTGGCTGAATAAGGGCGCAGACAGTGTCGTAGGTCTGCTCCCCGCACAGCGTCAGCAGGTTGGCCCTCTTCAAGGCTGGGTCTGTGATGTTGTTAGCTTCAAAGTAGAACTGAAGGCGTCCAACCCACGATGACCACGATGAGCCGTTGAACTCTGGTATCTGATTGGGAAACCCTCGCGTAGCCATGGCTTGTCAATAGCGTTGCGTAGCGCGGGTCGAATCCACTTTCTCGTCGCCACTGTCGTGTCCGGTCGCTGTGTTGAATGCAGCGAAAGACGCACACGGTACTTTTAGACTTCGTTTATTTAAAGCCGATGAGGGTGCGACCAGCGTCGACCGAGGCAGGAGCCGAACTGGCCGCCCGAAGAAAGGAGGGAGTGGAGAAGCGTCCACGGCAGGGAGTGGCTTCCCAGAACAGGAGGAGGGTGCGGGGGCGCACCGTGGGGGGGCATCCGGCGACAGCGTGCGACGAGGGGCAACCGGTCGTTAGGAGGAGGATGCGAGTGGTCGTTAGGAGGAGGATTGAGTGGTCGTTAGGAGGAGGATGCGAACTGTCGTTAGGAGGAGGACGCGGGGGCGCACACACACAAAAGCAATAAGGGGACACAACAGAATTATTGTCCGAAATTGTTGGCATGTGTTTTCACTACAGAACGGTTCCAGACAAGCTCAACCAAATGGTGGCTGGCCGACCTCTTAAATTTACCTGATATTTTTATACGTCGTTGCGTGATGACTAAAATAGAGTTCTGCTTTCGGTTTTGCCCCCCGATTCTGTTACAACCACAGAAAGTTTTTGACCGCGAAGAGGTGGAGTGCCGCGCTTACGCGCCAACTTTTGTTATGAAAACATAAAATGTTGTAATAATAGGTTCCTGAATATGTTTAGGGAGAAAATATGAATGCTTTGGCCTCTGTGTCGTTAGTTTTTTTCTGTTTGAAAAGCTTTGTCTTTGTTCTCAAATTTGTTAAACTTGGCCCAGGTAGCGTTTTTTTATCTGGTTTGAAGGTTTGTAACTCAAGCAATGTTGCCATAGCTGCCATGATTTTACATTGCGTTTTACACAGGCTTGTCTATTGATGTGAAGAAGTTTATGTTTATATGGTTTGTGGTGAACGATATCGCAGCAATTTAAAAAAAAAACACAGAACAAAAACTTCTGATGACAACTAAAAAGCAAAGACCCATTTTTTATTTTTTTTATCTTTCTCCACATATTCTTCTCTATACTAATGTTCAGATTCGTCAAAAGCGTGCTGCATAATCTTGATACTGCAGCAGTTTCAGCCCTTCCAATGAGACCATTGCGCAAGGCTCGGCACACCAGGTAGCTCTGAGTAGCGTACATTTGTGAAATGTGTACAAATTTTCGTTATTTGGTAAGACATGGTACGTGGCGTTTAATGTCCCGAAGCTGCACATGCGCTATCTAGGACGCCCTAGTGGAGGACTCCGGAATGATTTCGACCACCTGTGGTTCTTTTACATGCACTGGCACCGCACAGCGCACGGGCTTTTTTGGCATTTCCCTTCCCCTCAAATTCGGCCGAGATTTGACAACAGCGACTTTGATTACACGAAGGGAAGTTAAAGTTGCATTAAAAAAAAAGAGTCAAATTTCTAGCGATAGAGACAAATTTAAAAGGTGCGTGGAAAGCTGCTTAATTAAAAAAGATTTGTTTTGGGGCTCCAACAGTTTATTGCGCTAATTTGACAATGCACGATGTCAGTCCTGTGTACTACACCGGCCTGCACGTGTATACATATAACCATATGGTTGGGGTAACTGTAAAAAACTGTCACACCATAAGCTGAAGATTTTGCAGAAAAATCCCCTGTGCGTCGTCGCAAATGAGCCTTATCATACTAAGAGTAGTCCGCTATTTTAAAACACCAGGTTACAAAACTAGATATGCTCTTTGAATATCAGCTTTCAACGTCATTTAAACATGAATTGCGTAAGCAAGCTACACATTTAAGACACAAAGCCAACCCGAAAGAAAACATTTTGCCCCACTCCACAAGCTTCAGTGAACTCTGACACGTACAGTCTTGGTCAGAAGTCTTAAGGTCAGAGGCTTTCACTTCAGCCGCATAACAGAGCCATTTATTTATTTATTTATTTATTTATTTATTGTACCCTCAGGGCCCGAAGGCATTACAGAGGGGAGTGGGAATACATAAAAATTTCAGTCTAAACAGCAACAACAAGAGAAAACAAAAATAAACCAGGAATACATGACAAATTGAAAACACGGGAAGGCAATAAGATTAGAATGCAGTAGGGATATATTAAAACAGTGTGTAGACAGTGAAAGGCAATTTTTATACAGTAATAAACGACACATACTCAGAAAGAAACATTAAGGACTTGACGAAATGCATTGTTATCAGAAATACCTGCGATGTCGTGGGGAAACGGTACTATTAATGACCTAATGACCTTGAAATGCTAGCAGAAGGTTTCCTCTTGCCGTAGGGAAGCTTCCTGCTTAACTTGTGTTTAAATGATCCTCTACACGGAGCATTCTAGGAACATTCATTTCGCTGCAGCTGAACGCTGTGGCCTCAAGACTTTTGACCAAGACTGTACCTCACCCCCGTACCATTTATGATGCACAGATGCAATGAGATGCAATAAGACACACTCCGTTTGTAATCAGAGAATTTCTTGCATGCCATGTATAGTTCCATGTATAGTTTATTTTCTTTAACTAGCTTTCATCCTGGTCTACTTTTCTTCCTTGTATTTTTTTTTTTGCTTTTCTTAATAACGACATGTCTTGGTCAAATATTTAGGGGAATCCCCCAAGGTTGAGAAGATTTACAAATCAACTCCGCCTTGAGGGATTCCCCTAAACATTTGACAAACGCTGATCCCACTTCGAGTTATTCATCAATTAGCTCTCGCCTATACCATAAGCTCGCCGTCCCGGTTTGCGAAGTTGTTAGAGCGACCTCTCCAGTGAAGCGGTAGCCCCAGGTTCGAACCGCGAGCCAGGACGAATTTTTCTTTAACTACGAAGTTTCTGAGAAAGCTGTACAGCTTTCTTTTGTAGCCTTATAGCGGCGCTTGGGCAGATGCCAATGAGTAATTACTCCCTTATAATGGCATGTCTTGAATGTCTTACGAAATTTATGATGCTGCTTCTGCTGCTCTGCATGCTAACTTTTAAGGGGCGGCAGGAACTACTCAAGCTGCATCACACACAGCTTTTTGTTGCCGCTCTCCTCACCACGTGTCGTTTGTCGATTTTTTTTTTGCATGCGTGGTGAAGTAAACTGAAACGGGAACTGTGTACGAACGTGCTCTTGCGCGAGCTTTCCCACCTGGAATGTCATGCCAGCTTCACTGTCAGGCAAACCTCTGCAGTCTCTGAGGTGCACATCAAATAATCTCTCTCCTCCAGTCTGTCTCTTCAGTTGCATTTTAAACACACCTGTCTCGGTTAGTGACCATGGCAAATGCTGCACTGGTATCCATTGTTACTCTCGACGCAGTACTGTCGCCGAAATTGTGCATTCGGATGGAAATTTCACTTCCGCGGCTCTCGCTCCTGTCTAATCGCCCCTCGCCGTGTTCGTCCGCCCGTAGACATCCGCTTATTTGCAATAGTTGCGGTAACATTCAGCTTTTTCGATGCCGGATGTCTCTCTTGCAATTGCCAAGCGCGACGGTGCCAAATAGCAACCACACTCTTTTTTTACAGGCGCCTCTGTCTTGCTCCCTTTGCTTTTCTATTCGCGTTCGTCGCGCTTGCTGCGGCAGCCACTTTCTATTGAAACACTTGGCGAGTCGCTTGGGTTCTCCTTTTTGACTGAACGGCATCCTCCGCCCTACCGTGTCCGTGCCCTCAAGATTGGGTCCTTGATACATACCGCGTCCACTACGAAAGGCTAAGGGTGCAACTTTAAAGCATTACGCAATTGTTCAATCAGCAGAAACGAATTCGCCAGCTGCGTGCCAAGCCATCGCCTTTGTCTTAGGTACGCTGAGAGCGGACATGTCGTTTGCCTTCTTATTTTCATGCCAGCTCCGCTTTCCCTCTACCCCTGCGCTACTGCACTCCACACTTCTTTGCTCGCATTCACCCTATAGCATTAGAATCCCCATCACGGCAAAAATTCTGCCCCAGCATTGTGGCCTCACTTAAATTTCGCTGATTGGTCGAGAAAATTGTGATGTCATCAGGCCACGCGACGTGACACCTGCCAGCTCCTCCGATCCTTTATCCATCTGTCACCTGCCAACCGCACTCATCTCCCCTTTCTCCATTCCCCATTAGAAATCTCATCACGAAAAAAAAAAAAAAGCGGCGTTGTGTACTGTCATAAAGTCCGCTGACTGTTCGAGCCACACCTGCCACCTATCTTCCTATACCCCACTCCTCTGCCCCTCTTCCTCTCTCCACCAGCCAACCTTTCGCATTTCCCCTGCTTCATCTCTCCTATCCCTCCGCATTAGAAACTTCATCATGGAAATACCCGGCCTTGTGGCCAGTCACGGTATCGCCAGAAGGTGCCGACGGCGCAGGAGTTTCCATGCCCATGCTGTATTGCGAGGGGATACTTTATCAGGGGCTCTTTACTATCGTCACCTCGAACTATCACGCGGAGGATATGACACAGAACATTCAGCATTATCTAGTGTGAACGGAGGCCCACGTGTTACGTGTTCTGAGCTGGACAGGGCAAGTTTCGCGTAAGCATTTTGTTTTCCCAACGTGCGGCAAGCAGCGAGCGTGTCCACAACCGGAGCGTAACGAAAGATCGCTGCTTGCGAGTCATTGTTCTCCTTTTTGTGTTTCAATGTTCATCATCATCAGACTGATTATGCCCACTGCAGGACAAAGCCGTCTCCCATATCTCTCCAACAAACCCTGTCCTGTTCCAGATGCGGCCACCCTGTCCCTCCAAACTTCTTAATCTCATCCGCTCACATCACTTTCGGCCGGCCCCTGCTACGCTTGCCTTCTCTTGAAATCCACTCCGTTACCCTTAAGGACCAGCGATTATCTTGCCTTCGCATTACATGCCCTCTCCGCACCCATTTTTTACTCTTCATTTCGAATCGGATATCATTACCCCGCGTTTGTTCCCTCTCCCACTCTGCCCGCTTCCTGTGTTTTAACGTTACACCTATCGTTTTCCTTTCCATAGCTCGCTGCATGGTTCTCAGTTTAAGTCGAACCCTTTTCGTTAGCCTCCACGTTTATGCCCCTTAGGTGTTTACCGGTAATCTGCAGCTGTTACATACTTTCAACTGGAGGATAATTGGTAAACTGCCATTCATGATCTGAGAGAACCTGCCATATGCGCTCCACCCCATTCTCATTCTTCGAGTTATTTCGAGCTGGTGATTCGGATCTATGGTCACTAGCTGCCATAAGGAAGCATATTCCCTTACCACTTCCAGCATCTCGCAACCAGTTGTAAACTGCTTTCCCCATTTTGGGACGTTGACTATTACTTTGGTCCTCTGTATATTAATTTTTAGACCCAACGTTTAGACCCAACGTGTTCTGCATGTCTAACTCATTGATAATGCTTTGCTGTTCATCTCCTGAATGACTTAGTGAGGCAATGCCATCAGCGAATCGCAGATTTCTACACTCTAAAAAAAAAAAAACAGTCTATGGGGGGGGGGGGGGAAGGGGGGGGGGGGGGCAAAGACAACTTTAGACCTCAAAACCCCCCGTTAGCCCCTAAGCTTGCGCACGGCACTCCTCTTGCAACAAACGCGTACCGTGCGCAAACTCAACGGACTAACTGCTGAGAAAGAGAATAGCGGAAGGGCAAACCGCACCATATAGGAGCACACCGAAATTTGCGCGAGACGTCGACAGCTATTTCGCTAGCTGTTTCGCTATTTCGACAGCTTTTTCGAAGAGCAGGATGCCATCTAAGGCCAGTGAGAGCATCGCCGCTGTCCGTGCCGAAGCGGCTAGACTCTTTTGAGAGAAAGGTTTCGTGGAAATGAAGCGACCGGCAGCTGAGAAGAGAGAGAGAGAGAGAGAGAGAGAGAGGGAAAGGCAGGGATGTTAACCAGAAGGATTCCGGTTGGCTACCCTGCACAGGGGAAGGGAATGAGGGGAATTAAAGAGGAAAGAGAGAAGTAACGGGAAATAATCACAGTCTGAGAAGTGCATAGACAAGTATAGGAGCTTCACTACGGGTCGCATGTGAGTTTTAAGGGATAGCGTTAAGCAACTATGCGAGGTCTTATTTCGTTGCCGTATATTTACGAGCTTATGTGATACTGTGTAAGAAGCGAAACGATGAGTCACGAACAGTCAATTCCCCGTCGCCGCTGCCCGCCAGTAACAAAAAACGAAGTGAGCCAGGGCCTTCTATATTCGGAAATCACCATATGACAGCAAAATTACTATACCTCGCTCTAAACAGCGATACGTCTGATAAGACTGCGAGCTGCAAACCAGATGAATGTGTACTTCGTATATAAGGCTTCTATTTCCTGCTCCAGACCCTGCTGGGGTGGCCTGGTCATATCCGCACTCTGTTCCTAATACGAAGGTTGTGGGTTGTAATCCTGGTATTTTCCATGCGTGTTTAGTTCTGTTTCCTTTGTTGTTGTGTGTGATAAGCACTGTGAGAAACAATCCTGCGCTGGAAATCAGGATTCGTTTGCACTTGTTCTTTCGACGGCTGCTCCCGGAGACTAACTGTTGCACCCTTTTCGTAGGGAAAAAAGTTAGACCCTCTGCTTCTATCCCAAAGGGACCAACAGTTAGACGCTTTTCATGTAGTCCCGTAAAGTGCTTATGGTTGTGGTAGATCAGTTAATCTTCAAAAGCTCTGACCTCAGTTATTCCCCAAAATGACATAACCTGCAGGCTCAGTGGGAACTGGACTTTGAAGCGCAGATACCAAGCCTATATCGAAATTTTAAGACCGACGTCATTTTATTTATAATCACGAATGCATTTTTGAAACGTCGCTTCAGACGGAGGTGCACAGCCTGAAATGTCATCAGCCCACACTTCAAATATCTGCAGCCACGCAACCAGGTGATGCGCAACCAGGAATGGGTACAGCGCCGACTACGGCTGCTGCACCTTCTGCTCAGTGTGGGGTTCCAGGTCCCGCAGTGAACACGTAGAGGCTGCAGCGCCCTCGGTTGAGGAACTTTGAAAGTGAAGGTAGCGCTATTAGGATGTCCACAGGGCGAGAGGACGGCACAATAAAGAGGTATTGAGTGACACAGCATGCACGGATATCCCCTCTGCGTCTGGCACAAGTCATTGGTCCCAGCCCTTCACGCGCAGCTGAATGCCGTACATGCTGCCGACAGCCAACCCGGAACCTGCACGTTCAGCCTCCGGCTCACGCAGCACGCCGCTCTAGAGCAACTACAGAAACGTAACACCCTTTGAGACCTTTCTAGCTCCGCGGGCCAGCTTAGTGGTTCTGCCAAGCCGACGTCGTTCACGGCCCGTGGCGTCATCGCAGACGGACCTGCAGATGCCATAGACAGGCTTAGCTGCACCTTCGTGTCAGGTTGACCTTTTTTTTATATCTTGATTTTTATTCGCACTTTGCAATCTACCACAAACTGGTGTACTTTTCTTGTCTCTCTCTCTCTCTCTCTCTCTTGCACGCACAAGAATTGCTCAGTTTGAGGGATTTCATAGCACTGGCATCTTCTTTCTATTGCTATCCACAAGAAAACCACATCGGCAGGTATGCGCTCTGTCGTTTTGGCTCGGACTGGTTCGACCTGTCGCAGTCCGTGTAGTTCCCGGGACCCGCGCTGCGGCGTTCGGTTTTGGGGCGTCCGCTCTCGGCCGTTTCCTCAACTGTCACCGTGCGCCCAGATTGATGGTCACTCCGCGTGTCGCATTGGCGACTCGAGATTGCGCTAGCTTGCTCCCTCTCGCCGGTGGTTTGCCGCCGCAGGTCTCGCTCTTTGCCCACGGCTGGCGCCTATCGCAGGCAGCCCTCAGTAGCCAACAAAGGGAGCGGAACAACAGAAAAAAGAAAAAAATGCTCGATGGTGCAGGCGGGCAAAGCAAAGTCCCAAAGGAACGAAATGGCCGAAGCTAGCGAGCGACGCAAGAAGATTCGTCAGGGGCCATCGTTTGTTTCAAGCCGTATCGCGGGGTGGGCGTCGCGTCTCGCATAGTCAAGAAGCGTCGTAGCGGGCCGTTTCGGATTCGCGTTGGGCTCTCACTCGCTCCCTCCGTCTCCGCGGCCACGTTCCCTCCTTGGCGCGAACGCCTTGCACCTTGCTGACTGCGGTCCCCCGATGGCATTTTGAAGGCCCTACGTGACGCACACGCGCTATTGCGCCGCAGCCATCCCCCCGCGGTCACGGTGCGCGATGGCTGAAAGCACCGACGGTTTTTGGAAAGCGCGCGCATTTAAATAAGCTCATTGGCCGAGGCCTGAGCCTCGGGCGAATGGCTATATCGGTGCGAAGACGATGGGCAACAAGTGCAGTTAAACAACGATAAACGTTTCTGAGCCCAATAGAACATCTTAGGTAACATTTCATCTCCTTAGAACATCTTAGAGAGCAGTCGTAGATGAGCCTAACCGTAAGCCTTTTGATAAGTGTCGTCGGTTCGGTACTCGAGGCAACGAGCCAAGTAAGGAATGCAGTGCATGGGGTTTAACGTCCCGCATCTGCCCACGGGCTATCAGGGAGGCCGTAGTGGAAGGCATCGTATTGATTTCGACCACCCGGGGTTCTTCAACGTGCACTCGTGTCGCCCGCGCGTCCTCGGGGTGAGGCATCGCATAGCTCCAGCTCGCCCAGTGTTTGCCTTTAGTTGTTATCGCAATGCTCGAAACGAGTTGAAAACTAGCGCCGCGCGACAGGCGCACGGCGCCGTATACCAGGGCTTAGCCGCCAAGCGAGGCGCAGCAAAAATAGCTAACCTTGGTGCCACGCGGTCCGCATGCGAGTGCCTTTGGTTAGAGAGGGGCCGCTTTCCCCCTTTAAGTTTTCTTCGTCTCTGTTCATCTCGCCTCTTATTTTCTCGCCCACTCGAGGCGTCGTCATTGCCCGTGTTTATAATAGTACTCCTGCGGGCGCGTTCCTTCGCGTTTCGGCGGCCGCCTTGCCTCCTTTACTGCCGTCGTGCGTTGTAGCCCCTAACTGGTCCTTCTTCATCGCGCCCCGGCGGTATATTTATTCAGCCGCCCCTGAGCACCCAACTCTGGGCTTTGCTGCGCCGCCCCCGGCGGGAAGGGGGCCGAACAAAAAAGAAACCGATGCGAAGCCGGACGCCGCGAAAGTCTGCGCACGCTACCGAGAAAAGGAGTTGTTGCTATTTCGGTGACCTCCCCTGCGGGCGGTTCGTCGGCCACGACGCCGTACTCCGGCTCCGAAAGAGCGGACCCCGAGCTATGACACGCGCGCGTCGCGCACTGACGGCTCCCGCGCTCAGCCGTCTCCGGTCGGCCGTGGATCGCGGCCGCTGCGCTGCGAAGCGCGCCTGCTACATTTCGAATCGTGTTGCTCCCCTCCGTCGAACGGCCGACGAGTCTCGCTGATGGCCCTACTCGGGCGCACTTTGGGGAGGAGAGAGCCCTCGGGGCGCCCTGCCGGTTGCGATGACGGCAGTACGCAGAGCATATAACGTGGCAGAGGCAGGGAAGGCTCCCGCGCCGGCCTTCTGTCCGGTTGCGACAAAACGCAGGAATCACCAGGAAACAAGCAATCGCGTTCGGTTCGAGCTGCAACGCGCGACACGTAGCTGGGCTCACTTCAAAAGGCAGAATGGCCCGGCCGAATGTACTTTTTTTTTTTTCTAAACAGCGACCCTACCCGATCAGAGGGGACGCTGTCGAACTCTCGATTGCAAAAACGTGTGACCTTTACGTTCTTTTAGCATTCATTTGTTCTGCTTAATTCATTCTGCTCTGCATTCCCTTGCGTCACGATTTGGTCGCCGACGTGGCGAAGACAGATGTTTAACGATAAACATTGGTGCCCTCATCGTACCATGAGGGACGACGTTGTGCTATCTAGCGCTGTGTAACGACCACTCAGAGGATGAATAAAAAAGAACATTGACAGACCAAACTTCACTCCGCTGAGCGAAACGTGGGACAGTTCACAGCAGCCAGTACACTATACTGGAACACCCGAGCCCCCTGCCGCCTGTAATGATAAGTGGGATGTTCGTGGCAGCAAAAGGTACTGCCATTATGCAGTGCCAGACGTTGGGGAGGGTGGAAGGGCTCCAAGTGAACCCTCACGCTCCAGTTTTCAGCACTGCTCACCGCTGGCAGGCATCGCCTCGCGAACTGAGCTGCGATGCAGATCGTTGTAAACCGCACCGACCGCCATGCACTGCAGTACTTCCAGCAAGCCAAGCGCTGGGTTCCCTGCGCAGGTAGCACCGAACATTAAAATAATGTTATAAAATTGTTATGTACTTTGCATTCAAGTCACATGTTAACTTGGGACGTTATTTTAGTGTTAGAAATTAACAAATAACCTTATGTGCTGTACCATAAACATTAGTTGAACATTACCAGTAAACATAATAATTATGTGTTCTAAAAGCTGTTATCATGTTGTTGAAAAATAATGTTATATATTATATCGCAAATATTAGTTTAATGTTCAGTCAAATATTATTGTTCTAATATTGTGTTCGAGATGTTATTATAATGTTTAATCACACGTATAAAACAACATTCAAAATATATTTTAAGTACTCTGACCCAGAACTTTTCCCACTGTTCTGGCACTAGAGATGTTCTTCAACTAGCAGTATTTTCTAATAAATCCCATAACTGTGCCTGCCATAGGTAGTGTTCACAGCCGTATTATTTTGTAAGAAAATTTTGCTTATTGCCAATTCACCACTATCGCTCACGAGACACCCTTCAACACTGTCTATATAAGCTTAAATCCATATGGCATCTGTTGGGAAGTGAGTGAGTTGCATGTATTGGATGTCGTGTGTTTGCATAGAACTCAAGTGTCGCTGTCGTTGCTGGTCCTTGAAAAGCGTTGACTACGCTCTGTGCTTTCGCTGATGCCGAGTCTGCATTTTAGAGAATTTACATTTGTGTTGTTTACATGTTTAATTAGGGTTAGGGCAAGGTTATTCCAACGCTTTTTTGCAGTGTTTCAGAAACGTTAGAAAAAATAGAATTGGAGGAGACACTTATGCTCCGCCTTGAGGGTATGACGCGATAGCGTGATGGGTTAATTCCCAAATATGCAGAAGGTCATTCTCTATATTTACACTCGTAGATTCCTGGGAGTCCTCATACCCCTCCTGGAGCAGTGGTGCAGCGGATAAGCGATGCGCCAGCACCCTGCGATGGCAGGTGCTCCCAGCGTTGGGCCTTTGCGACCCAGGTTGCCCTTTCCGAGGGTCCAATCATTAATATAACTGCCACTGTGGGCAGTTTGCTCACAATCCGGTGGGCAGGTTGTGATGACGGCGCAAGGTCACGGGACCCAGGTAGCACACCTGCCTCCTAGTTTGCTCTCTGGCCGCCACCTGGCAGAGCCATGCTCGTGATTTTTCGCTCACAAAGCCGACAACGCCGACACTGGATTTTCTGGTAACGGAGCCTTGAACGGTATCACGTTAAAGAAAGGACATAATGAGCATTTCATTAACGCTTCAAGGAAAAGGAAAGAGTCCCACTGTTGTAACGTTTCGGTGCTACCTGCAGCCGTCCTCAATACGAAGAGCAGACGCAGGCTGCGCATGAGGTGCACTACGGCTAATTATTTATTTATCGCACTGGTTTTTCTGTGGGGCGAGCCATATCAATCAGCGTTGAAGAAAGCAATTGGCTGGCGCTTACAAGGAATTTAGCAGCGAGAGAGAGAGAGAGCGCGCGCGCGTAACTAAAGAGGAGAAGAGGGGGCGCATCGAAGACAGGCAGAGGGGAAAGCAAAACACCGCGAGGATTCCGCCGTGACTCAGCGTCGGCGCAGCAGCTCGCACTGCAGCAATGCGACGGGCCCTCGGTTGGGCTCGTTGAAGTATCCGCGCCGTGTCGTCGGCCGGCCGAGAAGTCGAACGCACGAGGGCGGAAACGTCGCCATTTATAAAAGAGGGACGGACGGAGCACCGGCCGCCTCTGGCGTCAAGTTGGCGACGAGTGGAAGGAACGACTGCTTCGCTAACTGACGCCGACTCGGGCGCGGAAGTGCAGCGAACAGTGCGAACAGCGCGCCTGCGTCTCAGAACAAAGGAGACGACCAGGGAAAAAAAAAAACTATTGCGGAAGAAAATAGCGTCACCGCGCGGCTTGACGCGGCTCTCCATGGAAGAGATGAGAAAAAGGATCGCATGAGGGAAGACGGGCGCCGAGCGGACAGCGGCGGCTGCGAGACGAGAAAGGAAAAAAACATTCTCGGAATTTGTTTACACGAGCTCGTCGGTTGATAAAGATTCTGCACGAAGGGCCGCCGCGCAGCACCGGCGAATAGGCCGGAGTTCTCGTTGGAAGAACGAGGAGGGGCAGCTGGGCCTCTGGTTTAAAAATAAAGTTGCGATGCGGGTAACAACGTTCCTCATCGTCCTCCCCTCCCGTGGAGCGGCGCAGCATCGAGGAGCGCCACGCGAGCGGACACGCGGCCCGAGCCGACCCGCGTGCGAGTCCCCGTGAGCGCGCACACGTGCCTTCTTCGGAAGCGGGCCTGTCCACACAAGGCGCGCTACCGATTCGGAATTAGGGGAGACCTTCGGCACGGGATTACACAAGCAATCGACCTGCTAAACGGCTGCAAGGTTACGCACACTTGTTCTGTACGCGGTCGTGCTGTACAGGGTCGTGTTTCACCTAAGACTTTACACAATTTTTAAAAATAGCCTTTTTGAGATACAAGAGTGCTTTTTTCGTCATAGCATTTTCAGCAGTTATAGCACATCGGAATACAGCTGAGGAGTGCTAACAAGCAGGCTCATTAACCAATATAAAAAGTTAACTCTTTTACTATTACTATTAGGCTCCTTAATTATCTGGAGGCGTGTAGCCCGCCGTAGGTAATGTCCATACCAGTTTTTAGAATTTCAAAAATGTGGTTACCTTTGGCGCTGTGGCCCAACGAACTTTGGCTATTTCGACGAGTTACGTTCACTGGAGAGGTTGCTTTGCCTGCAAACTTCCCGAAAGCGCATGTATATTGGCATGATGTAGCCAAAATTGTTGGGCCGCAGGTAGCCGCGTTTTCGACATTCTAAAAGCTGATATTGATATTGCTTACTGTGGGGTATACACGCCTCTCAATAATTAAGGCCCTTAACTGTAATAGTTAAAAAAATAACTATTCAGTATTAGCTAACCAGCGTGCTAGTTAGCACACCTCAGCTGTATTATGATGTAGTACACTGCTAACAATGCTATGCCGAAAAAAGCACGCTTGCATCTCAAAAAGCCTATTTTTTAAAATTATATAGTCTTAGGTGAAACATCCGGTATAACGAGGTGGTTCTCGAACCTGTAGCACCTACGGATTTCGATGGAGGCGAAAGCAAAAGACACCCGTGTACTGCGCGATGTCCGCGCACATTAAAAACCAATGGGGTCGAAATTGTTACAAAGCCTCCACTACAGTGGCTCATTCTGCCTTCCTGCTTTCCCTCCTCCTTCATTAGTTGCCTCACAGCGCCGCTGGGGTCTCCGTCGTGACTGAGCAAGTTACTGCCGCCTTTCTTTTCCTCACAGCGGTCGTCATCATCAGCATTATTATGATCATCATCGCCATCAAGCCGTTCATTTCACGCACTTGGACGGCGCATTGTGTAAAAGGTAAATGATCGATGGAAATATGACAGCCGACGAGACGGAAGACATGTCGTGTTGTGTGTATGAGAAGCGTCCGCATGCATTAAGCGTCGCGTTGCGCAGGAATAGCATGCATAGTCGCAGCTATTATCTACGGAGCCCGTTTCGGTGTTCTGGCGAATCTCTGGCTTTACGTACAAGACCTAGGAAAGCTTCCTGCGTTTATGCGCAAGCTTGCCGGCGGTATTTTCGAGCACATATGTTGAGTGCCACCAAAGTTTTTCTATAGGAAAGGCGTGAGGGGCTTTGATCGTCGAAGCGGACTCCGTATTTATTATAGACGCGACTGTACCTTTGCGTTCCGGTACCTGAACTGAATGGAGTCATTTTACACCTCTTTTTCTCGCGTGTATCATAAACGGCTGCATCCACGAAACGTGCCCGCCGGATCTGTTGCACCGCTTCGCAGCTAGTAGAGGATATCACCGAATCTATAGGTGCTAATTATGTTATTTAAAAGTACAAGACCTCAAAGATTTAGTATCATTCATTTTACCCAGAGGGCTTTCGCGTTACAGAGCGGGGACGGAGGGGCACATGATTATAAAAAAAACTACACTTGAAAAGACACAAGTCCCTGACTTCAACCACAGATTCAAACGGAAGTGGAAGCACAACACATGGCGACATTTTTGAAGACTACTTCAGAAGTGCAGAAAACGCCTGAATTACAAATCAGTGTGTGAGAGGATTAGATTTGTTCGGAAACGTGTACGTTCAGTGATACAAGTGGGTAACTTAGGGGGATGATTACAGTGAACGTGGGTTTTAGGCAGGAATGATTTCCGGCAAGTGACTGTCCTGAGGTGGCAAACAGCACCTTTTTTAACATGGTCGATGATAGGCGAGATGAATAACGTTAGCTACTGCACGGGTAGCTCCCACGAGCTGCTCAAGTGCTCCTCACCAAGACGCGGTTTGGGTTATCACTCGTAGACCACTTGCTGACAAGGTGTAGTTTCTGTAAAAAAACGTAAATTTGCCTACCCACCTCCGGAACAGCTGCTTTGAAAATCTTGCAGTATGGACCGACTCCCTGCCATGCACCTCTTATGGCACTGCCGCGCTACACTTTATGTGAGCCTCCGGCGCATACACCAGGCGTACACTGTCTCCAAGCCTGGATCCGCCACAAAGGGCACGCCAAAGAAAGACTGCTGACGCAATGGGTGTCCGCGAAAGAAGCAGAGGCTCTAAATAAGATTTAATGTCGCCGGCAGAGCGGTGACTAGGTCATCCCAACCCACATCCCGTCATATTAACAGGCCACAGATCCATCTGAAATAAAATTTGGGAAATCAGTCAATAATGACACAGAGGCGTGATATTTGACGGCGGAAAAAATCAGAGGATGATTCAGGCTAGACTTCATAGGCCTTCCACTAGTAGACGGTAGTCGGTGTTGTAACGAACGGATGACTCAGGATCATAAAGGGGAAGAGGTTTAATGAATCGATATAAAAAAGTGGTCTTTAAGGAAAGGAAATAGCGCAGTACTCGGTGCTCGGTGAGTACTCAGTACTCGGTGGACACCTTAACCGCGCCGTATAGAAAGCGAGAAAGGTGGGAGTGAAAGAAGAAAGAGAGAAAGGGGTGTCGTAGTAGAGGGCTCCGGAATAATTTCGACCATCTTGTCGTCGATATACGGTGTCACATTAGCACGCGCCGCGGCGTTATATCAGGAGCAGGTTATGAAGAAAGTAAAGGCGCGGTAACTGTCGCTCGCTGACTGCCGCGACTCTAGCCGTGACTGATGCAATAAGGTGGCATGAATGGCTGGCCCCGCCTCACCAGCTGCGTGATGCGGCGCCGCGTATGTTACTGGGCCATATATCTCGCTTGCAGTCGGTGGCGCCACCACAAAAGAGGAAGGCGGAGTGAGCGATAGCTACCGTACACTTCGCCTTCTTAATTGCACTTCATTAATTTAGAGTAGCGCTATTGTATCGCCAGTGCGAGCACGTCTACTGTCTATTTAACGGTCTTCAGGATCTTTTAGCATGCCATCTCATCGCAGGAAACTACCAGAGTTCCGTTCCATATGGAAAGCCGCAGTCCAGAGACTGTGGAGCGGGGGAGGGGGGGGGGGGGGCGGAGTGAGACTTCGAGTTTGTTTTGTTATCTATTTATTTATTTCAAGTGTTATTTACAAATAAAATGTACAATTTTGTTTATTTTTTTGCTTCGCACTCTTCAAAGGTTCATTACATGAAAAACTAGAATTGAAACGTGCAGCGTGATTAGATGAGTATACAAGGAGTGATCAGTTGCATAAAACAGATCGTGCATAGTATGATTCAAATCTGCAAATCTGCAAATCATGCACATGAACAGGGGTTTTGACGAAGTATCCGCAATACTGAAGTAAAAATATAATTGATTGATTGATTGATTGATTGATTGATTGATTGATTGATTGATTGATTGATTGATTGATTGATTGATTGATTGATTGATTGATTGATTGATTGATTGATTGATTGATTGATTGATTGATTGATTGATTGATTGATTGATTGATTTTTATTCTTGTTTTTTTTATTCCTATTCGTTGGTTTTTCTGTTCCTCGTTGCCAAGCGTATATACAGGCTTTGTCAAAAGCGCACAGTCCAAGCGGTTTGCTTCTGGACCATGCAGTGCGGCACTTTATGCATTTCCAGCGTTCCAAACCTCTTGAGGGTGAGAGTTACTGCCATCCTCATCCGTCCGAAAGTTAGTACTTCCCTGGATGCTACAGAAGCTTTACTATACTGCTCAGAAGCAAACTCTCCTCGGCTCCTTACTTTTGACAAAGGCCATACGTATGTTTCCTTTTGAGTTCTATTGTGCTAGTCGGTGCATACCTGGTCCTTCCGTGAGACCGCAAGCGTGGCATGGGCCTTCTGCCGGCCAGTTTACTGCGGAAGAAGGGCGAAAACCGCGGACACACTTTTCCCCTTCACTATCTTGCGTGCGCTCCGCTCCGCCCACCATGGCCCTCGCGAGAAGCGCCTTCAAACTCCTCCTTCGATTTACCGAGTAAACGCAACTACGCACGCGTATTTAACTCTCGCCTTATTTTTTCTCCTCCCTCCTCCCTCCTCCCTCACACCGTGCTCTTCTTCTCACTATCCTTTCAATCCCCATCCCTAGCGCAGCGCAGCGACCATCGCCTCGACGGAGAGAGATTACTGCACTCGCCGTAACCTCAATTCCGTCAACGCCGTTTTCACCGTTAGCCCAAGAAACTTGCCTTATACAGCTACTGCCGTATATGGGAAGCAACCTTCGAAAACGGCGGCAGCGTCGTATTTGCCTGTCGCAGCCTACAACAACTGTTTCAAAAAGTCGCTGTGGCGTCAGTTTGTTGCGACCTCTCGTTGCGCTTAATGAAGAATCCGTCAAACAATATTCGTGGTGGCGAACAGAAGCAAGTGCATGGAGTATAGCATCTCAGAGCATTTTATTCGGCGCGCATATCCTGGAGTCTCGTTTCCACTAATTGTTTCCATATGACAGTATTTAGCGGAACTGTTCCTGTTGCAGGATGCACCTCCAACTAAGCATACAGAGTCCGACTCGGTTAAAGAATTCTTATTTAAATAAAAATTTTACGTTCTCATTTCATACATATGATGCACATATTTTAGGGTGCTACCGCGAGCGTATGCATTTCTCGCCTATATCCCTCTCTCCGACAACATCAGCGAACGCTTCGTGCGTTCATCCGAGTAACAGAGCGTTGCCACGCGTCATTAGCGGGACGCATATGCATACCCATACGCATAGCGGTACGCATGAGCCCTGTTCCAGCCCGTCCTGGACAAAGGTAAGCAATCACAATCCGTTGAGAGCTTTCCGGTGCCGACGAAAACAGGATGAACAACAGCTGACTGCTGCAGCTGACAAGCTGCGTGTGCACAGATGCGACTTGATGACTCTCCTCCGCTACGTGCTTTCGAGCATCGCACTTGCATTTCATCTTGCTTCACAGCGTTGCCTGACAGACCAACGAATGTGGCACAACCCTTGTGTAGAGCGTTTTAAAGCTAATAAACGCAGGTTCAGTGACCTTGGTCGGCATACAGACGACGCGACTACCGCGATACAGGTGTCACGAGGCCTTGCAGGCACCCTCTATAGTGCGCGGTTTAGATCAACTCCGAGGCATGCGTTCCCAACCTGCGCTTTCTCATAGCAGCCTTTGCAGTTGATGACGTATTTAGAAGACCGTGAGTTGGTGAGGGTGAACATGGAGCTGGCAAAGGGCATTGCTCTTGAACACGCGCTAGATCCCAGAACACGCCCAAGGGCGCGGCCAGATCGGGTTGCCTTAGAACCAGGCAATATAGCAGTAAGTATATGAACAGTGAGATTATATTTGTGCAGCTTGCGGGAGCAGAGCACAAAAGACTAAG